>NW_027009203.1:17108-51689 GCF_036934945.1 Oncorhynchus masou masou | reverse complement strand
CTCCATTTGTCCTGATCCTTAATGAGTCCTGGTGTCTCCATTTGACCTGATCCTTAATGAGTCCTGGTGTCTCCATTTGACCTGATCCTTATTGAGTCCTGGTGTCTCCATTTGACCTGATCCTTAATGAGTCCTGGTGTCAACACCATTTGACCTGATCCTTAATGAGTCCTGGTGTCTCCATTTAACCTGATCCTTAATGAGTCCTGGTGTCTCCATTTGACCTGATCCTTAATGAGTCCTGGTGTCAATACCATTTGACCTGATCCTTAATGAGTCCTGGTGTCTCCATTTGACCTGATCATTAATGAATCCTAGTGTCTCCATTTGACCTGATCCTTAATGAGTCCTGGTGTCTCCATTTGACCTGATCCTTAATGAGTCCTGGTGTCTCCATTTAACCTGATCATTAATGAATCCTAGTGTCTCCATTTAAACTGATCCTTAATGAGTCCTGGTGTCTCCATTTGACCTGATCCTTAATGAGTCCTGGTGTCTCCATTTGACCTGATCCTTAATGAGTCCTGGTGTCTCCATTTGACCTGATCCTTAATGAGTCCTGGTGTCTCCATTTGACCTGATCCTTATTGAGTCCTGGTGTCTCCATTTGACCTGATCCTTAATGAGTCCTGGTGTCTCCATTTGAACTGATCCTTAATGAGTCCTGGTGTCTCCATTTGACCTGATCCTTATTGAGTCCTGGTGTCTCCATTGGACCTGATCCTTAATGAGTCCTGGTGTCTCCATTGGACCTGATCCTTAATGAGTCCTGGTGTCTCCATTGGACCTGATCCTTAATGAGTCCTGGTGTCTCCATTTGACCTGATCCTTAATGAGTCCTGGTGTCTCCATTTGACCTGATCCTTAATGAGTCCTGGTGTCTCCATTTGACCTGATCCTTAATGAGTCCTGGTGTCTCCATTTGACCTGATCCTTAATGAGTCCTGGTGTCTCCATTTGACCTGATCCTTAATGAGTCCTGGTGTCTCCATTTGACCTGATCCTTAATGAGTCCTGGTGTCTCCATTTGACCTGATCCTTAATGAGTCCTGGTGTCAACAGAATTTGACCTGATCCTTCATGAGTCCTGGTGTCTCCATTTGAACTGATCTTTAATGAGTCCTGGTGTTTCCATTTGACCTGATCCTTAATGAGTCCTGGTGTCTCCATTTGACCTGATCCTTAATGAGTCCTGGTGTCTCCATTTGACCTGATCCTTAATGAGTCCTGGTGTCTCCATTTGACCTGATCCTTAATGAGTCCTGGTGTCTCCATTTGACCTGATCCTTAATGAGTCCTGGTGTCTCCATTTGACCTGATCCTTAATGAGTCCGGTGTCTCCATTTGACCTGATCCTTAATGAGTCCTGGTGTCTCCATTTGACCTGATCCTTTATGAGTCCTGGTGTCTCCATTTGACCTGATCCTTAATGAGTCCTGGTGTCTCCATTTGACCTGATCCTTAATGAGTCCTGGTGTCTCCATTTGACCTGATCCTTAATGAGTCCTGGTGTCTCCATTTGACCTGATCCTTAATGAGTCCTGGTGTCTTTATTTGACCTGATCCTTAATGAGTCCTGGTGTCTCCATTTGACCTGATCCTTAATGAGCCCTGGTGTCTCCATTTGACCTGATCCTTAATGAGTCCTGGTGTCTCCATTTGACCTGATCCTTAATGAGTCCTGGTGTCTCCATTTGACCTGATCCTTAATGAGTCCTGGTGTCAACACCATTTAACCTGATCCTTAATGAGTCCTGGTGTCAAAACCATTTGACCTGATCCTTATTGAGTCCTGGTGTCTCCATTTGACCTGATCCTTAATGAGTCCTGGTGTCTCCATTTGACCTTATCCTTAATGAGTCCTGGTGTCTGCATTTGACCTGATCCTTAATGAGTCCTGGTGTCTCCATTTGACCTGATCCTTAATTAGAACTGGTGTCTCCATTTGACCTGATCCTTATTGAGTCCTGGTGTCTCCATTTGACCTGATCCTTATTGAGTCCTGGTGTCTCCATCTAACCTGATCCTTAATGAGTCCTGGTGTCAACACAATTTGACCTGATCCTTCATGAATCCTGGTGTCTCCATTTAACCTGATCCTTAATGAGTCCTGGTGTCTCCATTTGACCTGATCCTTAATGAGTCCTGGTGTCTCCATTTGACCTGATCCTTAATGAGTCCTGGTGTCTCCATTTGACCTGATCCTTAATGAGTCCTGGTGTCAATACCATTTGACCTGATCCTTAATGAGTCCTGGTGTCTCCATTTGACCTGATCCTTAATGAGTCCTGGTGTCTCCATTTGACCTGATCCTTAATGAGTCCTGGTGTCTTTATTTGACCTGATCCTTAATGAGTCCTGGTGTCTCCATTTGACCTGATCCTTAATGAGCCCTGGTGTCTCCATTTGACCTGATCCTTAATGAGTCCTGGTGTCTCCATTTGACCTGATCCTTAATGAGTCCTGGTGTCTCCATTTGACCTGATCCTTAATGAGTCCTGGTGTCAACACCATTTAACCTGATCCTTAATGAGTCCTGGTGTCACCAGTTGTCCTGATCCTTAATGAGTCCTGGTGTCAACACAATTTGACCTGATCCTTAATGAGTCCTGGTGTCAAAACCATTTGACCTGATCCTTATTGAGTCCTGGTGTCTCCATTTGACCTGATCCTTAATGAGTCCTGGTGTCTCCATTTGACCTTATCCTTAATGAGTCCTGGTGTCTGCATTTGACCTGATCCTTAATGAGTCCTGGTGTCTCCATTTGACCTGATCCTTAATTAGAAATGGTGTCTCCATTTGACCTGATCCTTATTGAGTCCTGGTGTCTCCATTTGACCTGATCCTTATTGAGTCCTGGTGTCTCCATCTAACCTGATCCTTAATGAGTCCTGGTGTCAATACCATTTGACCTGATCCTTAATGAGTCCTGGTGTCTCCATTTGACCTGATCCTTAATGAGTCCTGGTGTCTCCATTTGACCTTATCCTTAATGAGTCCTGGTGTCTCCATTTGACCTTATCCTTAATGAGTCCTGGTGTCTGCATTTGACCTGATCCTTAATGAGTCCTGGTGTCTCCATTTGACCTGATCCTTATTGAGTCCTGGTGTCTCCATTTAACCTGATCCTTAATGAGTCCTGGTGTCAACAGAATTTGAACTGATCCTTCATGAGTCCTGGTGTCTCCATTTGACCTGATCCTTAATGAGTCCTGGTGTCTCCATTTGACCTGATCCTTAATGAGTCCTGGTGTCTCCATTTGACCTGATCCTTAATGAGTCCTGGTGTCTCCATTTGACCTGATCCTTAATGAGTCCTGGTGTCTCCATTTGACCTGATCCTTAATGAGTCCTGGTGTCTCCATTTGACCTGATCCTTAATGAGTCCTGGTGTCTCCATTTGACCTGATCCTTTATGAGTCCTGGTGTCTCCATTTGACCTGATCCTTAATGAGTCCTGGTGTCTCCATTTGACCTGATCCTTAATGAGTCCTGGTGTCTCCATTTGACCTGATCCTTAATGAGTCCTGGTGTCTCCATTTGACCTGATCCTTAATGAGTCCTGGTGTCTTTATTTGACCTGATCCTTAATGAGTCCTGGTGTCTCCATTTGACCTGATCCTTAATGAGCCCTGGTGTCTCCATTTGACCTGATCCTTAATGAGTCCTGGTGTCTCCATTTGACCTGATCCTTAATGAGTCCTGGTGTCTCCATTTGACCTGATCCTTAATGAGTCCTGGTGTCAACACCATTTAACCTGATCCTTAATGAGTCCTGGTGTCACCAGTTGTCCTGATCCTTAATGAGTCCTGGTGTCAACACAATTTGACCTGATCCTTAATGAGTCCTGGTGTCAAAACCATTTGACCTGATCCTTATTGAGTCCTGGTGTCTCCATTTGACCTGATCCTTAATGAGTCCTGGTGTCTCCATTTGACCTTATCCTTAATGAGTCCTGGTGTCTCCATTTGACCTTATCCTTAATGAGTCCTGGTGTCTGCATTTGACCTGATCCTTAATGAGTCCTGGTGTCTCCATTTGACCTGATCCTTATTGAGTCCTGGTGTCTCCATTTAACCTGATCCTTAATGAGTCCTGGTGTCAACAGAATTTGAACTGATCCTTCATGAGTCCTGGTGTCTCCATTTGACCTGATCCTTAATGAGTCCTGGTGTCTCCATTTGACCTGATCCTTAATGAGTCCTGGTGTCTCCATTTGACCTGATCCTTAATGAGTCCTGGTGTCTCCATTTGACCTGATCCTTAATGAGTCCTGGTGTCTCCATTTGACCTGATCCTTAATGAGTCCTGGTGTCTCCATTTGACCTGATCCTTTATGAGTCCTGGTGTCTCCATTTGACCTGATCCTTAATGAGTCCTGGTGTCTCCATTTGACCTGATCCTTAATGAGTCTGGTGTCTCCATTTGACCTGATCCTTAATGAGTCCTGGTGTCTCCATTTGACCTGATCCTTAATGAGTCCTGGTGTCTTTATTTGACCTGATCCTTAATGAGTCCTGGTGTCTCCATTTGACCTGATCCTTAATGAGCCCTGGTGTCTCCATTTGACCTGATCCTTAATGAGTCCTGGTGTCTCCATTTGACCTGATCCTTAATGAGTCCTGGTGTCTCCATTTGACCTGATCCTTAATGAGTCCTGGTGTCTCCATTTGACCTGATCCTTAATGAGTCCTGGTGTCAACACCATTTAACCTGATCCTTAATGAGTCCTGGTGTCAAAACCATTTGACCTGATCCTTATTGAGTCCTGGTGTCTCCATTTGACCTGATCCTTAATGAGTCCTGGTGTCTCCATTTGACCTTATCCTTAATGAGTCCTGGTGTCTGCATTTGACCTGATCCTTAAAGAGTCCTGGTGTCTCCATTTGACCTGATCCTTAATTAGAACTGGTGTCTCCATTTGACCTGATCCTTATTGAGTCCTGGTGTCTCCATTTGACCTGATCCTTATTGAGTCCTGGTGTCTCCATCTAACCTGATCCTTAATGAGTCCTGGTGTCAACACAATTTGACCTGATCCTTCATGAATCCTGGTGTCTCCATTTAACCTGATCCTTAATGAGTCCTGGTGTCTCCATTTGACCTGATCCTTAATGAGTCCTGGTGTCTCCATTTGACCTGATCCTTAATGAGTCCTGGTGTCTCCATTTGACCTGATCCTTAATGAGTCCTGGTGTCAATACCATTTGACCTGATCCTTAATGAGTCCTGGTGTCTCCATTTGACCTGATCCTTAATGAGTCCTGGTGTCTCCATTTGACCTTATCCTTAATGAGTCCTGGTGTCTCCATTTGACCTTATCCTTAATGAGTCCTGGTGTCTGCATTTGACCTGATCCTTAATGAGTCCTGGTGTCTCCATTTGACCTGATCCTTATTGAGTCCTGGTGTCTCCATTTAACCTGATCCTTAATGAGTCCTGGTGTCAACAGAATTTGAACTGATCCTTCATGAGTCCTGGTGTCTCCATTTGACCTGATCCTTAATGAGTCCTGGTGTCTCCATTTGACCTGATCCTTAATGAGTCCTGGTGTCTCCATTTGACCTGATCCTTAATGAGTCCTGGTGTCTCCATTTGACCTGATCCTTAATGAGTCCTGGTGTCTCCATTTGACCTGATCCTTAATGAGTCCTGGTGTCTCCATTTGACCTGATCCTTAATGAGTCCTGGTGTCTCCATTTGACCTGATCCTTAATGAGTCCTGGTGTCTCCATTTGACCTGATCCTTAATGAGCCCTGGTGTCTCCATTTGACCTGATCCTTAATGAGTCCTGGTGTCTCCATTTGACCTGATCCTTAATGAGTCCTGGTGTCTCCATTTGACCTGATCCTCAATGAGTCCTGGTGTCAACACCATTTAACCTGATCCTTAATGAGTCCTGGTGTCTCCATTTGTCCTGATCCTTAATGAGTCCTGGTGTCAACACAATTTGACCTGATCCTTAATGAGTCCTGGTGTCAAAACCATTTGACCTGATCCTTATTGAGTCCTGGTGTCTCCATTTGACCTGATCCTGAATGAGTCCTGGTGTCTCCATTTGACCTTATCCTTAATGAGTCCTGGTGTCTCCATTTGACCTTATCCTTAATGAGTCCTGGTGTCTGCATTTGACCTGATCCTTAATGAGTCCTGGTGTCTCCATTTGACCTGATCCTTATTGAGTCCTGGTGTCTCCATTTAACCTGATCCTTAATGAGTCCTGGTGTCAACAGAATTTGACCTGATCCTTCATGAGTCCTGGTGTCTCCATTTGACCTGATCCTTAATGAGTCCTGGTGTCTCCATTTGACCTGATCCTTAATGAGTCCTGGTGTCTCCATTTGACCTGATCCTTAATGAGTCCTGGTGTCTCCATTTGACCTGATCCTTAATGAGTCCTGGTGTCACAATTTGACCTGATCCTTAATGAGTCCTGGTGTCTCCATTTGACCTGATCCTTAATGAGTCCTGGTGTCTCCATTTGACCTGATCCTTATTGAGTCCTTGTGTCTCCATTTGACCTGATCCTTAATGAGTCCTGGTGTCTCCATTTGACCTGATCCTTAATGAGTCCTGGTGTCTCCATTTGACCTGATCCTTAATGAGTCCTGGTGTCTCCATTTGACCTGATCCTTATTGAGTCCTTGTGTCTCCATTTGACCTTATCCTTAATGAGTCCTGGTGTCTGCATTTGACCTGATCCTTAATGAGTCCCGGTGTCTCCATTTGACCTGATCCTTATTGAGTCCTGGTGTCTCCATTTAACCTGATCCTTAATGAGTCCTGGTGTCAACAGAATTTGACCTGATCCTTCATGAGTCCTGGTGTCTCCATTTGACCTGATCCTTAATGAGTCCTGGTGTCTCCATTTGACCTGATCCTTAATGAGTCCTGGTGTCTCCATTTGACCTGATCCTTAATGAGTCCTGGTGTCTCCATTTGACCTGATCCTTAATGAGTCCTGGTGTCTCCATTTGACCTGATCCTTAATGAGTCCTGGTGTCTCCATTTGACCTGATCCTTAATGAGTCCTGGTGTCTCCATTTGACCTGATCCTTAATGAGTCCTGGTGTCTCCATTTGACCTGATCCTTAATGAGCCCTGGTGTCTCCATTTGACCTGATCCTTAATGAGTCCTGGTGTCTCCATTTGACCTGATCCTTAATGAGTCCTGGTGTCTCCATTTGACCTGATCCTCAATGAGTCCTGGTGTCAACACCATTTAACCTGATCCTTAATGAGTCCTGGTGTCTCCATTTGTCCTGATCCTTAATGAGTCCTGGTGTCAACACAATTTGACCTGATCCTTAATGAGTCCTGGTGTCAAAACCATTTGACCTGATCCTTATTGAGTCCTGGTGTCTCCATTTGACCTGATCCTGAATGAGTCCTGGTGTCTCCATTTGACCTTATCCTTAATGAGTCCTGGTGTCTCCATTTGACCTGATCCTTAATGAGTCCTGGTGTCTGCATTTGACCTGATCCTTAATGAGTCCTGGTGTCTCCATTTGACCTTATCCTTAATGAGTCCTGGTGTCTGCATTTGACCTGATCCTTAATGAGTCCTGGTGTCTCCATTTGACCTGATCCTTATTGAGTCCTGGTGTCTCCATTTAACCTGATCCTTAATGAGTCCTGGTGTCAACAGAATTTGACCTGATCCTTCATGAGTCCTGGTGTCTCCATTTGACCTGATCCTTAATGAGTCCTGGTGTCTCCATTTGACCTGATCCTTAATGAGTCCTGGTGTCTCCATTTGACCTGATCCTTAATGAGTCCTGGTGTCAACACCATTTAACCTGATCCTTAATGAGTCCTGGTGTCTCCAGTTGTCCTGATCCTTAATGAGTCCTGGTGTCAACACAATTTGACCTGATCCTTAATGAGTCCTGGTGTCAAAACCATTTGACCTGATCCTTATTGAGTCCTGGTGTCTCCATTTGACCTGATCCTTAATGAGTCCTGGTGTCTCCATTTGACCTTATCCTTAATGAGTCCTGGTGTCTGCATTTGACCTGATCCTTAATGAGTCCTGGTGTCTCCATTTAACCTGATCCTCAATGAGTACTGGTGTCTCCATTTGACCTGATCCTTAATTAGAACTGGTGTCTCCATTTGACCTGATCCTTATTGAGTCCTGGGGTCTCCATTTGACCTGATCCTTATTGAGTCCTGGTGTCTCAATCTAACCTGATCCTTAATGAGTCCTGGTATCAACACAATTTGACCTGATCCTTCATGAATCCTGGTGTCTCCATTTAACCTGATCCTTAATGAGTCCTGGTGTCTCCATTTGACCTGATCCTTAATGAGTCCTGGTGTCTCCATTTGACCTGATCCTTAATGAGTCCTGGTGTCAATACCATTTGACCTGATCCTTAATGAGTCCTGGTGTCTCCATTTGACCTGATCCTTAATGAGTCCTGGTGTCTCCATTTGACCTTATCCTTAATGAGTCCTGGTGTCTCCATTTGACCTTATCCTTAATGAGTCCTGGTGTCTGCATTTGACCTGATCCTTAATGAGTCCTGGTGTCTCCATTTGACCTGATCCTTATTGAGTCCTGGTGTCTCCATTTAACCTGATCCTTAATGAGTCCTGGTGTCAACAGAATTTGACCTGATCCTTCATGAGTCCTGGTGTCTCCATTTGACCTGATCCTTAATGAGTCCTGGTGTCTCCATTTGACCTGATCCTTAATGAGTCCTGGTGTCTCCATTTGACCTGATCCTTAATGAGTCCTGGTGTCTCCATTTGACCTGATCCTTAATGAGTCCTGGTGTCTCCATTTGACCTGATCCTTAATGAGTCCTGGTGTCTCCATTTGACCTGATCCTTAATGAGTCCTGGTGTCTCCATTTGACCTGATCCTTAATGAGTCCTGGTGTCTCCATTTGACCTGATCCTTAATGAGCCCTGGTGTCTCCATTTGACCTGATCCTTAATGAGTCCTGGTGTCTCCATTTGACCTGATCCTTAATGAGTCCTGGTGTCTCCATTTGACCTGATCCTCAATGAGTCCTGGTGTCAACACCATTTAACCTGATCCTTAATGAGTCCTGGTGTCTCCATTTGTCCTGATCCTTAATGAGTCCTGGTGTCAACACAATTTGACCTGATCCTTAATGAGTCCTGGTGTCTGCATTTGACCTGATCCTTAATGAGTCCTGGTGTCTCCATTTGACCTGATCCTTATTGAGTCCTGGTGTCTCCATTTAACCTGATCCTTAATGAGTCCTGGTGTCAACAGAATTTGAACTGATCCTTCATGAGTCCTGGTGTCTCCATTTGACCTGATCCTTAATGAGTCCTGGTGTCTCCATTTGACCTGATCCTTAATGAGTCCTGGTGTCTCCATTTGACCTGATCCTTAATGAGTCCTGGTGTCTCCATTTGACCTGATCCTTAATGAGTCCTGGTGTCTCCATTTGACCTGATCCGTAATGAGTCCTGGTGTCTCCATTTGACCTGATCCTTAATGAGTCCTGGTGTCTCCATTTGACCTGATCCTTAATGAGTCCTGGTGTCTCCATTTGACCTGATCCTTAATGAGCCCTGGTGTCTCCATTTGACCTGATCCTTAATGAGTCCTGGTGTCTCCATTTGACCTGATCCTTAATGAGTCCTGGTGTCTCCATTTGACCTGATCCTCAATGAGTCCTGGTGTCAACACCATTTAACATGATCCTTAATGAGTCCTGGTGTCTCCATTTGTCCTGATCCTTAATGAGTCCTGGTGTCAACACAATTTGACCTGATCCTTAATGAGTCCTGGTGTCAAAACCATTTGACATGATCCTTAATGAGTCCTGGTGTCTCCATTTGACCTGATCCTTAATGAGTCCTGGTGTCTCCATTTGACCTGATCCTGAATGAGTCCTGGTGTCTCCATTTGACCTTATCCTTAATGAGTCCTGGTGTCTCCATTTGACCTTATCCTTAATGAGTCCTGGTGTCTGCATTTGATCTGATCCTTAATGAGTCCTGGTGTCTCCATTTGACCTGATCCTTATTGAGTCCTGGTGTCTCCATTTAACCTGATCCTTAATGAGTCCTGGTGTCAACAGAATTTGACCTGATCCTTCATGAGTCCTGGTGTCTCCATTTGACCTGATCCTTAATGAGTCCTGGTGTCTCCATTTGACCTGATCCTTAATGAGTCCTGGTGTCTCCATTTGACCTGATCCTTAATGAGTCCTGGTGTCTCCATTTGACCTGATCCTTAATGAGTCCTGGTGTCACAATTTGACCTGATCCTTAATGAGTCCTGGTGTCTCCATTTGACCTGATCCTTAATGAGTCCTGGTGTCTCCATTTGACCTGATCCTTATTGAGTCCTTGTGTCTCCATTTGACCTGATCCTTAATGAGTCCTGGTGTCTCCATTTGACCTGATCCTTAATGAGTCCTGGTGTCTCCATTTGACCTGATCCTTAATGAGTCCTGGTGTCTCCATTTGACCTGATCCTTATTGAGTCCTTGTGTCTCCATTTGACCTTATCCTTAATGAGTCCTGGTGTCTGCATTTGACCTGATCCTTAATGAGTCCTGGTGTCTCCATTTGACCTGATCCTTATTGAGTCCTGGTGTCTCCATTTAACCTGATCCTTAATGAGTCCTGGTGTCAACAGAATTTGACCTGATCCTTCATGAGTCCTGGTGTCTCCATTTGACCTGATCCTTAATGAGTCCTGGTGTCTCCATTTGACCTGATCCTTAATGAGTCCTGGTGTCTCCATTTGACCTGATCCTTAATGAGTCCTGGTGTCTCCATTTGACCTGATCCTTAATGAGTCCTGGTGTCTCCATTTGACCTGATCCTTAATGAGTCCTGGTGTCTCCATTTGACCTGATCCTTAATGAGTCCTGGTGTCACCATTTGACCTGATCCTTAATGAGTCCTGGTGTCAATACCATTTGACCTCATCCTTAATGAGTCCTGGTGTCTCCATTTGACCTGATACTTGTTGAGTCCTGGTGTCTCCATTTGACCTGATACTTGTTGAGTCCTGGTGTCTCCATTTGACCTGATCCTTAATGAGCCCTGGTGTCTCCATTTGTCCTGATCCTTAATGAGTCCAGGTGTCTCCATTTGACCTGATCCTTAATGAGTCCTGGTGTCTCCATTTGACCTGATCCTTAATGAGTCCTGGTGTCTCCATTTGACCTGATCCTTAATGAGTCCTGGTGTCTCCATTTGACCTGATGCTTAATGAGTCCTGGTGTCTCCATTTGACCTGATCCTTAATGAGTCCTGGTGTCTCCATTTGACCTGATCCTTAATGAGTCCTGGTGTCTCCATTTGACCTGATCCTTAATGAGTCCTGGTGTCTCCATTTGACCTGATCCTTAATGAGTCCTGGTGTCTCCATTTGACCTGATCCTTAATGAGTCCTGGTGTCAACACAATTTGACCTGATCCTTAATGAGCCCTGGTGTCTCCATTTGACCTGATCCTTAATGAGTCCTGGTGTCTCCATTTGACCTGATCCTTAATGAGTCCTGGTGTCTCCATTTGACCTGATCCTTAATGAGTCCTGGTGTCTCCATTTGACCTGATCCTTAATGAGTCCTGGTGTCAACACCATTTAACCTGATCCTTATTGAGTCCTGGTGTGTCCATTTGACCTGATCCTTAATGAGTCCTGGTGTCTCCATTTGACCTGATCCTTAATGAGTCCTGGTGTCTCCATTTGACCTGATCCTTAATGAGTCCTGGTGTCTCCATTTGACCTGATCCTTAATGAGTCCTGGTGTCTCCATTTGACCTGATCCTTAATGAGTCTTGGTGTCAATACCATTTGACCTGATCCTTAATGAGTCCTGGTGTCTCCATTTGACCTGATACTTAATGAGTCCTGGTGTCTCCATTTGACCTGATCCTTAATGAGTCCTGGTGTCTGCATTTGATCTGATCCTTAATGAGTCCTGGTGTCTCCATTTGACCTGATCCTTATTGAGTCCTGGTGTCTCCATTTAACCTGATCCTTAATGAGTCCTGGTGTCAACAGAATTTGACCTGATCCTTCATGAGTCCTGGTGTCTCCATTTGACCTGATCCTTAATGAGTCCTGGTGTCTCCATTTGACCTGATCCTTAATGAGTCCTGGTGTCTCCATTTGACCTGATCCTTAATGAGTCCTGGTGTCTCCATTTGACCTGATCCTTAATGAGTCCTGGTGTCACAATTTGACCTGATCCTTAATGAGTCCTGGTGTCTCCATTTGACCTGATCCTTAATGAGTCCTGGTGTCTCCATTTGACCTGATCCTTATTGAGTCCTTGTGTCTCCATTTGACCTGATCCTTAATGAGTCCTGGTGTCTCCATTTGACCTGATCCTTAATGAGTCCTGGTGTCTCCATTTGACCTGATCCTTAATGAGTCCTGGTGTCTCCATTTGACCTGATCCTTATTGAGTCCTTGTGTCTCCATTTGACCTTATCCTTAATGAGTCCTGGTGTCTGCATTTGACCTGATCCTTAATGAGTCCTGGTGTCTCCATTTGACCTGATCCTTATTGAGTCCTGGTGTCTCCATTTAACCTGATCCTTAATGAGTCCTGGTGTCAACAGAATTTGACCTGATCCTTCATGAGTCCTGGTGTCTCCATTTGACCTGATCCTTAATGAGTCCTGGTGTCTCCATTTGACCTGATCCTTAATGAGTCCTGGTGTCTCCATTTGACCTGATCCTTAATGAGTCCTGGTGTCTCCATTTGACCTGATCCTTAATGAGTCCTGGTGTCTCCATTTGACCTGATCCTTAATGAGTCCTGGTGTCTCCATTTGACCTGATCCTTAATGAGTCCTGGTGTCACCATTTGACCTGATCCTTAATGAGTCCTGGTGTCAATACCATTTGACCTCATCCTTAATGAGTCCTGGTGTCTCCATTTGACCTGATACTTGTTGAGTCCTGGTGTCTCCATTTGACCTGATCCTTAATGAGCCCTGGTGTCTCCATTTGTCCTGATCCTTAATGAGTCCAGGTGTCTCCATTTGACCTGATCCTTAATGAGTCCTGGTGTCTCCATTTGACCTGATCCTTAATGAGTCCTGGTGTCTCCATTTGACCTGATCCTTAATGAGTCCTGGTGTCTCCATTTGACCTGATCCTTAATGAGTCCTGGTGTCTCCATTTGACCTGATCCTTAATGAGTCCTGGTGTCTCCATTTGACCTGATCCTTAATGAGTCCTGGTGTCTCCATTTGACCTGATCCTTAATGAGTCCTGGTGTCTCCATTTGACCTGATCCTTAATGAGTCCTGGTGTCAACACAATTTGACCTGATCCTTAATGAGCCCTGGTGTCTCCATTTGACCTGATCCTTAATGAGTCCTGGTGTCTCCATTTGACCTGATCCTTAATAAGTCCTGGTGTCTCCATTTGACCTGATCCTTAATGAGTCCTGGTGTCTCCATTTGACCTGATCCTTAATGAGTCCTGGTGTCAACACCATTTAACCTGATCCTTATTGAGTCCTGGTGTGTCCATTTGACCTGATCCTTAATGAGTCCTGGTGTCTCCACTTGACCTGATCCTTAATGAGTCCTGGTGTCTCCATTTGACCTGATCCTTAATGAGTCCTGGTGTCTCCATTTGACCTGATCCTTAATGAGTCCTGGTGTCTCCATTTGACCTGATCCTTAATGAGTCTTGGTGTCAATACCATTTGACCTGATCCTTAATGAGTCCTGGTGTCTCCATTTGACCTGATACTTAATGAGTCCTGGTGTCTCCATTTGACCTGATCCTTAATGAGTCCTGGTGTCTCCACTTGAACTGATCCTTAATGAGTCCTGGTGTCTCCATTTGACCTGATCCTTAATGAGTCCTGGTGTCTCCATTTGACCTGATCCTTAATGAGTCCTGGTGTCTCCATTTGACCTGATCCTTAATGAGTCCTGGTGTCTCCATTTGACCTGATCCTTAATGAGTCCTGGTGTCACCATTTGACCTGATCCTTAATGAGTCCTGGTGTCAATACCATTTGACCTCATCCTTAATGAGTCCTGGTGTCTCCATTTGACCTGATACTTGTTGAGTCCTGGTGTCTCCATTTGACCTGATCCTTAATGAGCCCTGGTGTCTCCATTTGTCCTGATCCTTAATGAGTCCAGGTGTCTCCATTTGACCTGATCCTTAATGAGTCCTGGTGTCTCCATTTGACCTGATCCTTAATGAGTCCTGGTGTCTCCATTTGACCTGATCCTTAATGAGTCCTGGTGTCTCCATTTGACCTGATCCTTAATGAGTCCTGGTGTCTCCATTTGACCTGATCCTTAATGAGTCCTGGTGTCTCCATTTGACCTGATCCTTAATGAGTCCTGGTGTCTCCATTTGACCTGATCCTTAATGAGTCCTGGTGTCTCCATTTGACCTGATCCTTAATGAGTCCTGGTGTCAACACAATTTGACCTGATCCTTAATGAGCCCTGGTGTCTCCATTTGACCTGATCCTTAATGAGTCCTGGTGTCTCCATTTGACCTGATCCTTAATAAGTCCTGGTGTCTCCATTTGACCTGATCCTTAATGAGTCCTGGTGTCTCCATTTGACCTGATCCTTAATGAGTCCTGGTGTCAACACCATTTAACCTGATCCTTATTGAGTCCTGGTGTGTCCATTTGACCTGATCCTTAATGAGTCCTGGTGTCTCCACTTGACCTGATCCTTAATGAGTCCTGGTGTCTCCATTTGACCTGATCCTTAATGAGTCCTGGTGTCTCCATTTGACCTGATCCTTAATGAGTCCTGGTGTCTCCATTTGACCTGATCCTTAATGAGTCTTGGTGTCAATACCATTTGACCTGATCCTTAATGAGTCCTGGTGTCTCCATTTGACCTGATACTTAATGAGTCCTGGTGTCTCCATTTGACCTGATCCTTAATGAGTCCTGGTGTCTCCACTTGAACTGATCCTTAATGAGTCCTGGTGTCTCCATTTGACCTGATCCTTAATGAGTCCTGGTGTCTCCATTTAACCTGATCCTTAATGAGTCCTGGTGTCTCCATTTGACCTGATCCTTAATGAGTCCTGGTGTCTCCATTTGACCTGATCCTTAATGAGTCCTGGTGTCTCCATTTGACCTGATCCTTAATGAGTCCTGGTGTCTCCATTTGACCTGATCCTTAATGAGTCCTGGTGTCTCCATTTGACCTGATCCTTAATGAGTCCTGGTGTCAACACATTTGACCTGATCCTTAATGAGCCCTGGTGTCTCCATTTGACCTGATCCTTAATGAGTCCTGGTGTCTCCATTTGACCTGATCCTTAATGAGTCCTGGTGTCTCCATTTGACCTGATCCTTAATGAGTCCTGGTGTCTCCATTTGACCTGATCCTTAATGAGTCCTGGTGTCAACACCATTTAACCTGATCCTTATTGAGTCCTGGTGTGTCCATTTGACCTGATCCTTAATGAGTCCTGGTGTCTCCATTTGACCTGATCCTTAATGAGTCCTGGTGTCTCCATTTGACCTGATCCTTAATGAGTCCTGGTGTCTCCATTTGACCTGATCCTTAATGAGTCTTGGTGTCAATACCATTTGACCTGATCCTTAATGAGTCCTGGTGTCTCCATTTGACCTGATACTTAATGAGTCTGGTGTCACCATTTGACCTGATCCTTAATGAGTCCTGGTGTCAACACCATTTGACCTGATCCTTAATGAGTCCTGGTGTCAACACCATTTGACCTGATCCTTAATGAGTCCTGGTGTCTCCATTTGACCTGATCCTTAATGAGTCCTGGTGTCTCCATTTGACCTGATCCTTAATGAGTCCTGGTGTCAACACCATTTGACCTGATCCTTAATGAGTCTGGTGTCAACACCATTTGACCTGATCCTTAATGAGTCCTGGTGTCTCCATTTGACCTGATCCTTAATGAGTCCTGGTGTCAACACCATTTGACCTGATCCTTATTGAGTCCTGGTGTCTCCATTTGACCTGATCCTTAATGAGTCCTGGTGTCTCCATTTGACCTGATCCTTAATGAGCCCTGGTGTCTCCATTTGACCTGATCCGTATTGAGTCCTGGTGTCTCCATTTGACCTGATCCTTAATGAGTCCTGGTGTCTCCATTTGACCTGATACTTAATGAGTCCTGGTGTCTCCATTTAACCTGATCCTTAATGAGTCCTGGTGTCTCCATTTGACCTGATCCTTAATGAGTCCTGGTGTCTCCATTTGACCTGATCCTTAATGAGTCCTGGTGTCTCCATTTGATCTGATCCTTAATGAGTCCTGGTGTCTCCATTTGAACAGATCCTTAATGAGTCCTGTTGTCTCCATTTGACCTGATCCTTAATGAGTCCTGGTGTCTCCATTTGACCTGATCCTTAATGAGTCCTGGTGTCTCCATTTGACCTGATCCTTATTGAGTCCTGGTGTCTCCATTTGACCTGCTCCTTAATGAGTCCTGGTGTCTCCATTTGACCTGATCCTTAATGAGTCCTGGTGTCTCCATTTGACCTGATCCTTAATGAGTCCTGGTGTCAACACCATTTGACCTGATCCTTAATGAGTCCTGGTGTCTCCATTTGACCTGATCCTTAATGAGTCCTGGTGTCAACACCATTTAACCTGATCCTTAATGAGTCCTGGTGTCTCCATTTGACCTGATCCTTAATGAGTCCTGGTGTCTCCATTTGACCTGATCCTTAATGAGTCCTGGTGTCTCCATTTGACCTGATCCTTAATGAGTCCTGGTGTCTCCATTTGACCTGATCCTTAATGAGTCCTGGTGTCTCCATTTGACCTGATCCTTAATGAGTCCTGGTGTCTCCATTTGACCTGATCCTTAATGAGTCCTGGTGTCTCCATTTGACCTGATCCTTAATGAGTCCTGGTGTCTCCATTTGTCCTGATCCTTAATGAGTCCTGGTGTCTCCATTTGACCTGATCCTTAATGAGTCCTTGTGTCAACACCATTTGACCTGATCCTTAATGAGTCCTGGTGTCGACACCATTTGACCTGATCCTTAATGAGTCCTGGTGTCTCCATTTGACCTGATCCTTAATGAGTCCTGGTGTCTCCATTTGACCTGATCCTTAATGAGTCCTGGTGTCTCCATTTGACCTGATCCTTAATGAGTCCTGGTGTCTCCATTTGACCTGCTCCTTAATGAGTCCTGGTGTCTCCATTTGACCTGATCCTTAATGAGTCCTGGTGTCTCCATTTGACCTGATCCTTAATGAGTCCTGGTGTCAACACCATTTGACCTGATCCTTAATGAGTCCTGGTGTCAACACCATTTGACCTGATCCTTAATGAGTCCTGGTGTCAACACCATTTAACCTGATCCTTAATGAGTCCTGGTGTCTCCATTTGACCTGATCCTTAATGAGTCCTGGTGTCTCCATTTGACCTGATCCTTAATGAGTCCTGGTGTCTCCATTTGACCTGATCTTAATGAGTCCTGGTGTCTCCATTTGACCTGATCCTTAATGAGTCCTGGTGTCTCAATTTGACCTGATCCTTAATGAGTCCTGGTGTCTCCATTTTGACCTGATCCTTAATGAGTCCTGGTGTCTCCATTTAACCTGATCCTTATTGAGTCCTGGTGTCTCCATTTGACCTGATCCTTAATGAGTCCTGGTGTCTCCATTTGACCTGATCCTTAATGAGTCCTGGTGTCTCCATTTGACCTGATCCTTAATGAGTCCTGGTGTCTCCATTTGACTTGATCCTTAATGAGTCCTGGTGTCTCCATTTGACCTGATCCTTAATGAGTCCTGGTGTCTCCATTTGACCTGATCCTTAATGAGTCCTGGTGTCTCCATTTGACCTGATCCTTAATGAGTCCTGGTGTCTCCATTTGACCTGATCCTTAATGAGTCCTGGTGTCTCCATTTGACCTGATCCTTAATGAGTCCTGGTGTCTCCATTTGACCTGATCCTTAATGAGTCCTGGTGTCTCCATTTGACCTGATCCTTAATGAGTCCTGGTGTCTCCATTTGACCTGATCCTTAATGAGTCCTGGTGTCTCCATTTGACCTGATCCTTAATGAGTCCTGGTGTCTCCATTTGACCTGATCCTTAATGAGTCCTGGTGTCTCCATTTGACCAGATCCTTAATGAGTCCTGGTGTCTCCATTTGACCTGATCCTTAATGAGTCCTGGTGTCTCCATTTGACCTGATCCTTAATGAGTCCTGGTGTCTCCATTTGACCTGATCCTTAATGAGTCCTGGTGTCTCCATTTGACCTGCTCCTTAATGAGTCCTGGTGTCTCCATTTGACCTGATCCTTAATGAGTCCTGGTGTCTCCATTTGACCTGATCCTTAATGAGTCCTGGTGTCTCAATTTGACCTGATCTCCACACAATATGCCATACTCCTGAGTAAAATCCTTCAGTATAAATAAAGTACTTATTTCGTTAAATCTGCACTTCACTATTTATATATTTTCGACAACTTTTACTTCACTACCTTCCTAAAGTAAATAATGTACTTTTTACTCCACATATTTTCCCTGACACCCAAATGTACTCGTTACATTTTGAATGTTTAGCAGGACAGGAAAACGGTTCAATTCACACACTATCTGGTTTGATTAATAAGGATTTTAAATTGATTTATACTTTTATTTTTGATACTTAAGTATATTTAAAAAAAACAAATAATTTTACTCAAGTAGTATTTTACTGGGTGACTTTCAACTTTAATAATTTTCTATTTTGGCATCTTTACTTTTACTCAAATATGCCAAGTGGGTTTCCATCACAACATCCCATAATGACAAAGCAAAAACAGGTTTAGAAATGTTTGCAAAGTTATAAAATAAACAAAAATGAAATATCACATTTACATAAGTATTCATACATAAGTATCCTTTACTCAGTACTTTGGTAGGCAACAACATCTCCACCCCGCTGATCCTCAACACTGGGGCCCCACAAGGGTGCGTTCTGAGCCCTCTCCCTGTTCACCCACGACTGCGCGGCAACGCACGCCTCCAACTCAATCATCAAGTTTGCGGACGACACAACAGTGGTAGGCTTGATCACCAACAATGACAGAGACGGCCTACAGGGAGGAGGTGAGGGCCCTCGGAGTGTGGTGTCAGGACAATAACCTCACACTCAAAGTCAACAAAACTAAGGAGATGATTGTGGACTTCAGGAAACAGCAGAGGGAACACCCCCCTATCCACATCGATGGAACAGTAGTGGAGAGGGTAGTAAGTTTTAAGTTCCTCGGTATACACATCACAGACAAACTAAATTGGTCCACTCACACAGACAGCATCGTGAAGAAGGCGCAGCAGCGCCTCTTCAACCTCAGGAGGCTGAATAAATTTGGCTTGTCACCAAAAACACTCACAAACTTCTACAGATGCACAATCGAGAGCATCCTGGCGGGCTGTATCACCGCCTGGTACGGCAACTGCTCCGCCCACAACCGTAAGGCTCTCCAGAGGGTAGTGAGGTCTGCACAACGCACCACGGGGGCAAACTACCTGCCCTCCAGGACACCTACACCACCCGATGTTACAGGAAGGCCATAAAGATCATCAAGGACAACACCCACCCGAGCCACTGCCTGTTCACCCCGCTATCATCCAGAAGGCGAGGTCAGTACAGGTGCATCAAAGCTGGGTAGAGAGACTGAAAAACAGCTTCTATCTCAAGCCATCAGACTGTTAAACAGCAACCACTAACATTGAGTGGCTGCTGCCAACACACTGACTCAACTCCAGCCACTTCAATAATGGGAATTGATGGGAAAGGATGTAAAATATATCACTAGCCACTTTAAACAATGCTACCTAATATAATGTTTACATACCCTACATTATTCATCTCATATGTATACGTATATACTGTACTCTATCATCTACTGCATCCTTATGTAATACATGTATCACTAGCCACTTTAACTATGCCACTTTGTTTACATACTCATCTCATATGTATATACTGTACTCGATACCATCTACTGTATCTTGCCTATGCTGCTCTGCACCATCACCCATTCATATCTTTATCTACACATTCTTTATCCCCTTACACTGTGTATAAGATATTAGTTTTGGAATTGTTAGTTAGATTACTTTTTGGTTATTACTGTATTGTCGGAACTGGAAGCACAAGCATTTCGCTACACTCGCATTAACATCTGCTAACCATGTGTATGTGACAAATAAAATTTGATTTGATTTGTTGAAGCACCTTTGGCAGTGATTACAGCCTTGAGTCTTCTTGGGTATGACGCTATAAGCTTGGCACACCTGTATTTGGGGAGTTTCTCCCATTCTTCTCTGCAGATCCTGTCAGGTTGGATGGGGAACGTCGCTGCACAGCTATTTTCAGGTCTCTACAGAGATGTTCGATTGGGTTCAGGTCTGGGCTCTGGCTGGGCCACTCCAGGACATTCAGAGACTTGTCCCGAAGCCACTCCTGCATTGTCTCGGCTGTGTGCTTTTGGGTCATTGTCCTGTTGGAAGGTGAACCTTCGCCCCAAGTCTGAGGTCCTGAGTGCTCTGGAGCAGGTTTCATCAAGGATCTCTGTACCTTGCTCTATTCCCCCCCCCCCCCCCCCACCCACCCGGATCTGCATGGTAGGGGTGGAACCAGCCATGACTAAGCATTTCTTGATCTACGAAATAAGAACTCTGCACTATCTGTAAAAGTTAAGCTCCCGGCAACACACTTAGAGTGTGTGGTTGACTAGTTCATTATTGCAATGATTAAAAATCAATATTAAATAAAAAGGTGATTGTTTGAAGAAATGGCAAAGTCTCTCAGTATGAATGCTGTATACTGAGGACTGAAGGAAATGCAGCTCGATATCAGGAAGGTGTTCCCAATGTTTTTTTACACTCAGTGTATATCATTCATTTAAAAGATTTAAAAAAAACTAAAACAATATATGTAGAAATCGCAGATTTCCCCTTTAAAAACAAAAGGTGCAGAGTTGACAAAACATAATATGATTTTAGGATTAGGCAGCGTTTACACAGGAAGCCCAAGCCTCATATTTTTGTTCCCCCCACTAATTGGTCTTTTGACCAATCACATCAGATATTTTCCCAGAGCTGATACGATTGGTCAAAAGACTGCCTGTGTAAAATGCTGTCTTTTAATTGGCCGGTTCCGGAAGCTGTTTTGTGTCTTTGGAGGTTCTTGAGTTGGAAAACAGACCATCAAACAGTCGACACAATGACACAAATCTCTCGCTCGCTCTGCAGAGGGGCACGAACAGAGAAAATTGGGATGGTGGTGGGGGGGTGAAGAATGAGGAGAGAGAGACTAGTCTAAGTAGCCATTGTGTATTCTAGTATTTCTGTGTCTGTCAGCTCACAGCAAAAAAAAAAAAAAAAACACACAACAATCAAACATCTCAGTTTCACAGTTTCCAGGTGTAAACGTTACAATCCCAAAATTTTTTTGTTTAAAACACATTCACTTTATTAAATGATGGGGACTAAAGTTCAAACAGGATAAACGAAGGGACTTTATTCTTTAACAAATAAAAACACTGATCAACTGTATTTCAGACTTAACACGATGCCCTCAGCCTCGCTGTGAAGCCTTTACGACCCAACACTGATCCCTGATCTGTCCGAGTCTCGGAGCCGCAGTTTCAGTTGGTCGTAGAACGTTTGGTTACTAGCAGTGGCACCATTTTGGGTCCGTTCAGGCCATTTTGGGTCCGTTTGGCCATTTTTAGGTCCGTTCACGTCGGCCATTTTGGGTCCGTTCACGTCGGCCATTTTGGGTCCGTTCACGTCGGCCATTTTGTGTGGAGTCATGATGGCGAGCACTGCCAGAGCACAGAGCACCAACACGAGGTGAACCATATAGATAACTACACGGAGACAGGACACGAGCACAGACAGAGACAAGGTGGCGATACAGCAGGGCCCGGCAAGCAGGAGCAGGACGGTGTAATACAGGGAGGAGGAGATGAGGGTCAGAGAGGAGAAGAGGAGTTTAACCATCACAGAGACTAGCCAGGAGTAGACAGAGAGAGGGGAGAAGAGGAGTTCAACCATCACAGAGACCAGCCAGGAGTAGACAGAGAGAGGGGAGAAGAGGATCCTGGAAATGGCCAGAGGAAGAGCCTGGAAAATGGACAGAACGATAAATTATTTCTCTTCCTCAGTCTTGAATATTTCAACCCATCTACAACAAAATGGTCCCCATCTTCAACGTGAATGTACACAAACACGATCGGGCGGCGTCATGATTTTTTCTCCCCAGTACATTATAGACTGACCTGATCACAAACACTTCCTTGTTGGTTGACGTCAGACCTGTGGGCATTCTGAAGCCCTGAAGGGAGGAGAGAGGTGAAGGGTTAACATTTACACAACAGAGAGTAGTGGGGGCACATGTTCAATAGTGCTCGTCGTGTGGAAACATCAGTTGTTGAGGCCCCAGCTAACAATCGTTGGTAGAAAGAACCCGTTTGTGATGTCACGGACGTTCCCTTGGATGTTGGAGCGTCTAGTTCTCCCTCCCCCTCCCTAACAATCGTTGGTAGAAAGAACCCGTTTGTGATGTCACCGTCGTTCCGTGGATGTTGGAGCGTCTAGTTCTCCCTCCCCCCTCCCTAACAATCGTTGGTAGAAAGAACCCGTTTGTGATGTCACCCGGAACGTTCCTGTGGATGTTGGAGCGTCTAGTTCTCCTCCCCCTCCCTAACAATCGTTGGTAGAAAGAACCCGTTTGTGATGTCAGGCGTTCCTGTGGAAGCGTCTAGTTCTCCCTCCCCCCTCCCTAACAACCCATTTGTGATGTCACCCGGAACATTCCGTGGATGTTGGAGCGTCTAGTTCTCCCTCCCTTAACGGTGGCCGTCACGGTATTTAAGGCTATGCGGCCTTCCGCATTAGTCAATGCGTTTCTACGTCTTAGCGATAGTTATCCAAATGAACTGGTCTGCACAGCACACACCCGTAGCGATAGTTATCCAATGAACTGGTCTGCACAGCACACACCCGTAGCGATAGTTATCCAATGAACTGGTCTACACAGCACACACCCGTAGCGATGATAGCCAGCAAGCTAATTACGAGTAACTGGCCAAACGAAAATACATTACTTTTATATTTCACCTTTATTCAAAATAGGCAAGTCAGTTCTTGAGAGTCCTTGAGGTTTTGGAGTCCTTTTCTAGTGCTTGACATAGGAGCTCCTCATTGCACCCCCCACCCACAGCTAAATTAGCCTACATTTTAGCCTATTGTATGTGTATTTCACACTATGTTGAGGTAAAACAAATCAGAGCATAATACTTGTATGGATGTCAACTCCCAATACATGTTCATCGTCATCAATCAACTGCATTACAGTAAAAAAAATACTGACTACCGCCACTGATTACTGTATGCTAGCTATGCTACCAGCTTACACGGACAGGAGTTAGCATTTAGCAGTCACTTCTTCTAAACCTGAAAAAAAAGCTTCTCCAACCTATTTAGCATGTTTTGGCGTAAAAGTTAGGAGAACACTCCCTTAAAACGCTGGAATCCTTCATTAAATGAAACTGCGAGTCCATTTGTGATATTTTACAACGACAAAGAAGTTAACTGCAAATCACCAACATACAGTGGGGCAAAAAAGTATTTAGTCACCAATTGTGCAAAGTTCTCCCACTTAAAAAGATGAGAGAGGCCTGTCATTTTCATCATAGGTACACTTCAACTATGACAGACAAAATTAGAAGAAAAAAAAAATCCATATAATCACATTGTAGGATTTTTAATGAATTTATTTGCAAATTAAGGTGGAAAATAAGTATTTGGTCACCTACAAACAAGCAAGATTTCTGTCTCTCACAGACCTGTAACTTCTTTTAAGAGGCTCCTCTGTCCTCCACTCGTTACCTGTATTAATGGCACGTTTGAACTTGTTATCAGTGTAAATATAAATACTTTTTTTGCCCCACTGTAGTTTATTTTTCCCCTCCGACTTCATCGCAGACAGAAAAGCTCATTCTCCTCAGCTACAACAATACGGCTGGGCGCCGTTTCCCCTAACGCAGATTCCATCATTACTGTCAAACAGAACTTACCCAGAACGTGGTTACCATGGGAATGTTGCGAGAATGGTAACCACGTTCTGGGTAAGGTGAAACTGGACACCCGGAACATTCTCCCGACATTCCCATGAAACATGTGTTGGCTGTGGCTGAGATAGAGCTGATTACCATGTCCTGTGTTGGTTGTGGCTGAGATAGAGAGCTGATTAGCATGTCCTGTGTTGGCTGTGGCTGAGAGAGCTGATTAGCATGTCCTGTGTTGGTTGTTGCTGAGAGAAGCTGATTAGCATGTCCTGTGTTGGCTGTGGCTGAGATAGAGAGCTGATTAGCATGTCCTGTGTTGGTTGTTGCTGAGATAGAGCTGATTAGCATGTCCTGTGTTGGTTGTTGCTGAGAGAGAGAGCTGATTAGCATGTCCTGTGTTGGTTGTTGCTGAGAAAGCTGATTAGCATGTCCTGTGTTGGTTGTTGCTGAGAGAGAGAGCTGATTAGCATGTCCTGTGTTGGTTGTTGCTGAGAGAGAAGGCTGATTAGCATGTCCTGTGTTGGCTGTTGCTGAGAGAGAGAGCTGATTAGCATGTCCTGTGTTGGTTGTTGCTGAAGAGAGCTGATTAGCATGTCCTGTGTTGGTTGTTGCTGAAGAGAAGCTGATTAGCATGTCCTGTGTTGGTTGTTGCTGAGAGAGAGCTGATTAGCATGTCCTGTGTTGGTTGTTGCTGAGAGAGAGCTGATTAGCATGTCCCTGTGTTGGTTGTTGCTGAGATAGAGAGCTGATTAGCATGTCCTGTGCTGGTTGTTGCTGAGAGAAGCTGATTGCATGTCCTGTGTTGGTTGTTGATGAGAGAGAGCTGATTAGCATGTCCTGTGTTGGTTGTTGCTGAGAGAAGAGCTGATTAGCATGTCCTGTGTTGGTTGTTGCTGAGAGAGAGAGCTGATTAGCATGTCCTGTGTTGGTTGTTGCTGAGAGAAGAGACTGTTAGCATGTCCTGTGTTGGTTGTTGCTGAGAAGAAGCTGATTAGCATGTCCTGTGTTGGTTGTTGCTGAGAGAGAGCTGATTAGCATGTCCTGTGTTGGTTGTTACTGAGAGAGAGCTGATTAGCATGTCCTGTGTTGGTTGTTGCTGAGAGAAACTGATCTTACGTCCTGTGTTGGTTGTTGCTGAAGAAAACTGATTTGCATGTCCCTGTGTGTCAACAGGATGCAGTGTGTTTTGATTATTGACATTGTATTCTGTTTGTCCCCGGGGGGCTTAGGCAAGGCCTGCGGGTATACATATTCCCGTAGTATATTCACAGTCTATACACACACACAAAGACCTGGGCGGACCAGCCCCTGTATTTTGGTTAGCGCACCAAGTGGTGCTAAGTTAGGTAAGTAGTGGGTAGGCAGGTAAGGTAGGAGAGGGTGGGTTAGGTAAGTAGTGGGTAGGCAGGTAAGAGTAGGAAAGGGGTAGGTTAGGTAAGTAGTGGTAGGCAAATGGGTAAGGTAGGAGAGGTAGGTTAGGTGAGTAGTGGGTAGCCAGGTAGGTGGGAAGGGGTAGGTTAGGTAAGTACTGGGTAGGCAAGTAAGGTATTGAGAGAAGGTAGGTTAGAAGTAAGAGTAGTGGTAGGCAAATAAGAGTAGGAAAGGTAGATTAGAAGTAATGATAGGTAAACAGTAAAGTAGGAAGAAAGTAGGTTAAGTAAAAATGATAGGTAAACAAATGAAGTAGGAGAAAGGTAATTGAAGTAAGTAGTAGGTAGGCTTGAAATAGGTAGGAGAAGGGGTAGGTTAGGTAAGCACTGGGTAGGCAGGTAAGGTAGGAAAGTGGGTTAGGTAAGGTGGAGGGTAGGTTAGGTAAGTAGTGGGTAGGCAGGTAAGGTAGGAGAGGGTAGGTTAGGTAAGCACTGGGTAGGCAGGTAAGGTAGGAAAATAAATTAAATGAAATAGGAAAGAAATAGAATTAAGTAAATGAAAGGAAATGAAATTAAGTAAATAAGAAGAAAAGTAAATTAAATAAGTAAAAATGAGAAAATTAAATTAAGTAAATAAGAAGAAAAGTAGGTTAAATAAAGGTGGGGAAAAGGTGGGTTAGGTAAAGGTGAAGAGAGGGGTAGGTTAGGTAAGGTAGGAAAATGGGATTAGGTAAGGTAGGAGAGGGGTAGGTTAAGTAGGTAAAGGAAGAAGGTAAATTAAATAAAGGTAGGAGAAAATAGGTTAGGTAAGGTAGGAAAAAATGGGTCAAATAAGGTAGGAGAAGGTAGGTTATGAAAGGAGGAAGATGGAGATTAGGTAAAGGTGGGAGGGTAGGTTAGGTAAGAGTAGGAAAGGTAGGGAGTGAGAGGTAGGTTAGGTAAGGTGGAGGGTAGGTAGGTAAGGTAGGGAGAGGTGGGTTAGGTAAGGTAGGAGAGGGCAAGTTAGTAAGGTAGGAGAGGGGTAGTTAGGTAAGGTAGAAGGGTAGGTTAGAGTAAGGTGGGAAGGGTGGGTTGCAGAGTAAGGTGGGGAGAAGGGGTAGGTTAGGTAGGAAGGAAGGTGGGTTAGGTAAGGTAGGAGGTAGGTTAGGTAAGGTAGGAAAGGGTAGGTAGGTAAGGTAGGGAAAGGGTAGGTTAGGTAAGGTAGGGAAGGGTAGGTAGGCCAGGTAGGAGGGGTAGGTTAGGTAAGGTAGGGAGAAGGTAGGTTAGAGTAAGGTAGGAGATTAGGTTAGGTAAGGTAGGAGAGGGTAGGTTAGGTAAGGTAGGGAGGGTAGTGTAGGTAAGGTAGGGAGAGGGTGGGTTAAGGTAGGAGAGGGTAGGTTAGGTAAGGTAGGTAGGTAAGGTAGGAGAGAGGGTAGGTTAGGTAAGGTAGGGAGAGGGTAGGTTAGGTAAGGTAGGAGAGGGTAGGTTAGGTAGGAGAGGGTAGGTTAGGTAAGGTAGGAGAGGGTAGGTTAGGTAAGGTAGGAGAGGGTAGGTTAGGTAAGGTAGGAGAGGGTAGGTTAGGTAAGGTAGGAGAGTAGGTAGGTAAGGTAGGAGAGGGTAGGTTAGGTAAGGTAGGAGAGGGTAGGTTAGGTAAGGTAGGAGAGGGTAGGTTAGGTAAGGTAGGAGAGGGTAGGTTAGGTAAGGTAGGAGAGGGTAGGTTAGGTAAGGTAGGAGAGGGTAGGTTAGGTAAGGTAGGAGAGGGTAGGTTAGGTAAGGTAGGAGAGGGTAGGTTAGGTAAGGTAGGAGAGGGTAGGTTAGGTAAGGTAGGAGAGGGTAGGTTAGGTAAGGTAGGAGAGGGTAGGTTAGGTAGGAGAGGGTAGGTTAGGTAGGAGAGGGTAGGTTAGGTAGGAGAGGGTAGGTTAGGTAGGAGAGGGTAGGTTAGGTAGGAGAGGGTAGGGTAGGTAAGGTAGGAGAGGGTAGGTTAGGTAAGGTAGGAGAGGGTAGGTTAGGTAAGGTAGGAGAGGGTAGGTTAGGTAAGGTAGGAGAGGGTAGGTTAGGTAAGGTAGGAGAGGGTAGGTTAGGTAAGGTAGGAGAGGTAGGTTAGGTAAGGTAGGAGAGGGTAGGTTAGGTAAGGTAGGAGAGGGTAGGTTAGGTAAGGTAGGAGAGGGTAGGTTAGGTAAGGTAGGAGAGGGTAGGTTAGGTAAGGTAGGAGAGGGTAGGTTAGGTAAGGTAGGAGAGGGTAGGTTAGGTAAGGTAGGAGAGGGTAGGTTAGGTAAGGTAGGAGAGGGTAGGTTAGGTAAGGTAGGAGAGGGTAGGTTAGGTAAGGTAGGAGAGGGTAGGTTAGGTAAGGTAGGAGAGGGTAGGTTAGGTAAGGTAGGAGAGGGTAGGTTAGGTAAGGTAGGAGAGGGTAGGTTAGGTAAGGTAGGAGGGTAGGCTAGGTAAGGTAGGAGAGGGTAGGTTAGGTAAGGTAGGAGAGGGTAGGATTAGGTAAGGTAGGAAGGGTAGGTTAGATGATGAAGGTAGGCGAGTAAGGTAGGAGGGTGGGACAGGTAAGAGCAGGAGGGTAGGTTAGGTAGGTAGGAAGTGGGTTGAGTAGGTAAGAGAAAGAAATAAATTAAGTAAATGAAGAAAATAGAATTAGAAGTAAAAGTAAGAAAAGTAAATTAAATAAAATGAAGAAGAAAATAGAATTAAATATAAATGAAAGAGTAAGCTTAGTAAATAGAAAAGTAAATTAAGTAAATGAAAATAGAATTAAATGAAATAAGAAAGGTAAGTTAGTAAAATGAGAAGAAAGATGGAATTGACAAATGAGAAAGAGTAAGTTGATACTGCAAATGAGAAAGTAGGATTAAATGCAAGTAGGAAAGGTAAGTTAAATAAGGTAGGAGAAGGTAAGTTAGGTAAGGTAGGGAAGGGTAGGCAAATGAGTAAGAAAATAGGTTAGGTAAAGGTAGGAGAAAGTAAGTTAGGTAAGGAAGAGAAGGTAGGTTCGCCGTAGGTGGAGAAAAGTAGGTTAAATGGTAGGAAAAGTAGGTTAAGTAAGGTAGGAAGGTGGGTTGGGTAAGGTAGGAAGGTAGGTTAGGTAAGTAAGAGGGTAGGTTAGGTAAAGTAAGTAAATGAAAGCAAGTAAGTAAAGAAAATGGAATTAAGTAAAGTAGAAAAATGGAATTAAATACAAAGTAAGAGAAAGTAAATTAAATAAGTAAGAGAAAAATGAGATTAAGTAAGTAAGGAGAAAATAGGTTAAGTAAATAAGAAAGGTAGGAATTAAAGGTAAGGTAGGAGAAAATGAGGTTAAGTAAAGGAAAATGGAGGGTAGTAAGAAAATGGATTAGGAAAGGTAGGTAAGTAAGGTAGGAGAAAGGTAAGTTAAGTAAGGTAAGGAGGTAGGTTAGGAAAAACAAGTTAAGTAAGTAGGAAAGGTTAGGTAAAGGTAAGGAAGGTAAATTAAATAAGGTAGGAAAATGAAGGTAAATAAATAAAGTGAGAAGGTAGAATTAAGTAAATAGGAAAAGGTAGGTAAGGTAAGGTAGGAAAAATGGAATTAGGTAAATGGTAGGAGAGGTAGGTTAGGTAAGGTAGGAGAGGGTAGGTTAGGTAAGGTAGAAAAGGGTAGGTCAGGTAAGGTAGGAAAGGGTAGGTTAGGTAAGGTAAGGAGAAGGTAGGTTAGGTAAGGTAGGAAAGGTGGTAGCATAAGTAGAAAGATGGGAGTAGGTTAGGTAAGGTAGGAGAGGGTAGGTTAGGTAAGGTAGGAGAGGGTAGGTTAGGTAAGGTAGGAGAGGGTAGGTTAGGTAAGGTAGGAGAGGGTGGGATTAGGTAAGGTAGGAGAGGGGTAGGTTAAGTAAGGTAGGAGAGGTAGGTTAGGTAAGGTAGGAGAGGGAGGTTAGGTAAGGTAGGAGAGGGGTAGGTTAGGTAAGGTAGGAAAGGGTAATTAGGTAAGGTAGGAGAGGGGTAGGTTAAGTAAGGTAAAGAGGGTAGGTTAGGTAAGGTAGGAGAGGGTAGGTTAGGTAAGGTAGGAGAGGGTAGGTTAGGTAAAGTGGAGAGGGTAGGTTAGGTAGGAGAGGGTAGGTTAGGTAAGGTAGGAGAGGGTAGGTTAGGTAAGGTAGGAGAGGGTAGGTTAGGTAAGGTAGGAGAGGGGTAGGTTAGGTAAGTAAGAAAAATGGAATTAGGTAGAAGTAAGGAGAGGGTAGGTTAGGTAAGGTAGGAGAGGATTAGGTTAGGTAAGGTTAGGAAAGGGGTAGGTTAAGTAAGGTAGGAGAGGGTAGGTTAAGTAAGGTAGGAGAGGGTAGGTTAGGTAAGGTAGGAGAGGGAATTAAGTAAATAAGAAGAAAAGAGTAAGGTAAGTAAATAAGAAGAAAAGGTAAACAAGTAAATGAAAGAAGTAGAATTAAGTAAATGGAAAATGAATTAAGTAAATGAAAGGTAAAGGTAAATGAAGTAAGAAGAAGTAAGTTAAGTAAATAAAGAAAATGAAGTTAGGTAGGTAGGAGAGAGGGTAGGTTAGGTAAGGTAGGAGAGGGTAGGTTGAGTGGGTGGGAGAGGGTAGGGTAGGTAAGGTAGGAAGGGTAGGTTAGGTAAGGTAGGAGAGGGTAGGTTAGGTAAGGGTAGGAGAGGGTAGGTTAGGTAAGGTGGGAGAGGGCAGGTTAGGTAAGGTAGGAGAGGGTAGGTTAGGTAAGGTAGGAGAGAGGGTAGGTTAGGTAAGGTAGGAGAGGGTAGGTCAGGTAGGTAGGAGAGGGGTAGGTTAGGTAAGGTAGGAGAGGGTAGGTCAGGTAAGGTAAGGAGAGGGTAGGTCAGGTAAGGTAGGAGAGGGTAGGTCAGGTAAGGTAGGAGAGGGTAGGTCAGGTAAGGTAGGAGAGGGTAGGTCAGGTAAGGTAGGAGAGGGTAGGTCAGGTAAGGTAGGAGAGGGTAGGTTAGGTAAGGTAGGAGAGGGTAGGTCAGGTAAGGTAGGAGAGGGTAGGTCAGGTAAGGTAGGAGAGGGTAGGTCAGGTAAGGTAGGAGAGGGTAGGTTAGGTAAGGTAGGAGAGGGTAGGTTAGGTAAGGTAGGAGAGGGTAGGTTAGGTAAGGTAGGAGAGGGTAGGTTAGGTAAGGTAGGAGAGGGTAGGTTAGGTAAGGTAGGAGAGGGTAGGGTAGGTAAGGTAGGAGAGGGTAGGTTAGGTAATGTAGGAGGGGGGGCTTTGACATTTACTTTCCTTTGGTTCCGTTCAGCCCCTTTTCCCCAAATTTACCGTGTGAAGGATTAAATTCCCAGTAAACGGTAAATTCTCTGCCTTCGTCATCTTACTCCGACAATCCCATACCTCTTTACCTCCACGGGGAGTTGAGTTGTAGCAGGGTGTTGCGTTCCCTCTTCTAGGCGTGCGTAACATGTCTAGAACATTCAGTGTCTTGTATTCTGAGGAACTACGGTAAGTTCTGTTTACGACATTAAGGGAATGGTAATATTTTGAGAACCGCGAACACACTTTCAAAAAAGTTCTGTTTTTAATGGTACTTTATCTTGGAAAAATCTAAATACTGCCCCCTACACTCAACAGGTTAAGGGAAAGGTACAGTATCTTGTATTCTAAGGAACATGGTAAGTTTTGTTTTGACATTAACTTCTTGGCACCCATCCCGTTAGCGGGATATTTTCATCAACACTCGCTGAATTGCAGAGCACCAAAATCAAATAAGATTACTAAACATATTTCATTTTCATGAAATCACAAGTGCAATATAGCAAAACACAGCTTAACTTGTTGTTAATCCACCTGTCGTGTCAGATTTTGAAAATATGCTTTACAACGGAAGCTATCCAAGAGTATGTGTGAGTTTATCGATCACTAGACAAAACATTATGAACACCTAGCATCAAAGTAGATGGTCACGAAAATCAGAAAAGCAATAAAAATGAATCGCTCATCTTCGGATGTTTTCACTAACGAGACTCCCAGTTACACAATAAATGTTCCTTTTGTTCCATAAAGATTATTTTTTAAATCCAAAAATACCTCCATTTGTTTGGCACGTCATGTTCAGAAATCCACAGGAAAGAGTTGTCACGACAACGCAGACGAAAATTCCAAATAGTATCCGTATTGTCCACAGAAACATGTCAAATGTTTTTTTTAATAATCAATCCTCAGGTTGTTTTTAAAAGCCTGAAACTATGTCTGAAGACTGTTGACACCTTGAGGAAGCGATAGGAAAAGGAATCTGGTTGATGTCCCTTTAAACGGAGCAAAGGGAGTTTTCAAAATAGAAGCCACTTCCTGGTTTGATTTTTCTCTGGGTTTCACCTGCAATATCAGTTCTGTTATACTCACAGACAATATTTTGACAGTTTTGGAAACTTTAGAGTGTTTTCTATCCTAATCTGAAAATTACATATTTGAATATTTGAGTTTCTGGGCCTGAGAAATAGGCAGTTTGAAATGGGTACGTTGTTCTTCCAAAAAAATCTAAATACTGCCCCCTACACTCAACAGGTTAAGGGAATGGTACTGTATCTTGTATTCTGAGGAACATGGTTCCCTTAATGTTCTGTTTTGACATTAAGGGAATGGTACTGTATCATGGAAAAACGTTATTGCCCTTCACTGGAACGTTCCTATGTAAACATGACGTAAGGGAACCATCTCTAAAGGTGTGGGAACATTTGTTGTTAGCTGGGGGCATCGTATTTTTTTTGTGACCAGAGTCCTGTGGCTCCTGTTGTTTTACTCACAGACATACAGCAGGGCGAGAGCCACGACCAGAATAATCTTCATCTTGTTTCAAACTCCCGCTCTAACCTCTGGAAGAAAAACATATTTTTTTTAAATGTAATTTAATTTCATGTCGTTCTAGTTTAACTGTTCTGTACTCCCCATCTATTTAAAATGTGTTACAGCTAACGGAGATCCTAATGAACTAAAAAAAACACACACAAGAGGTTCAACCATGTCGTTCTAGTTTAACTGTTCTGTACTCCCCATCTATTTTAAATGTGTCACAGCTAACAGAGATCCTAATGAACTAAAAAAAAAAACACACACAAAAGGTTCAACCACCCCCTTAGTTTCTGTTGCCTTGGGCTTAAACGTGGTGTTTACTTTGTAAATACACAATACACCAGGCCTGGGTACTTTTGCCCCAGCTAACACACCTGACTCCACTAATCACCTAATCTTCAGTTTAGAATGGTTTCATTAATTAATCCGCTGGGGATGGGGGGGGTGACACCCAGGCCTGCGCTACATCATAGGAAGAAGTGAAGAGCTGCTCACCGTTTGTCTGAATGAAGAGGGCCACCTGTTTTCATTAGATTAAACTATAGCTGTTAAATACACAGACTTTTTCCCCCATCAGTTGACAATTCCAAGTCTGTCCTCCTCTCAAAAACTGCCTGACCCAGGTGAAAGCTGTGCCGTCTAATGAGCATCTTTCAACATACTGGTTTTCACCAGTAAAGAGCCTGGATTGGTTGATTGGTCTTCTTTGTAGGATGGGCAAGACATGTGACTGAGTCCTGACGCCACATAGAGGTGGATAGAGGGCGACATGCTGAACAGGACAATATAGAGAAAGACTAGCCCATAGAGGTGGATAGAGGGCGACATGCTGAACAGGAGAGTAGAGAGAAAGACTAGCCCATAGAGGTGGATAGAGGGCGACATGCTGAACAGGAGAGTAGAGAGAAAGACTAGCCCATAGAGGTGGGTAGAGGGCTACAGGCTGAGCAGGAGAGTAGAGAGAAAGACTAGCCCATAGAGGTGGATAGAGGGCTACATGCTGAACAGGAGAATATAGAGAAAGACTAGCCCATAGAGGTGGATAGAAGGCTGGACAGGAGAGTAGAGAGAGACTAGCCCATAGAGGTGGGTAGAGGGCTACAGGCTGAGCAGGAGAGTAGAGAGAAAGACTAGCCCATAGAGGTGGATAGAGGGCGACATGCTGAACAGGAGAGTAGAGAGAAAGACTAGCCCATAGAGGTGGATAGAGGGCTACATGCTGAACAGGAGAGTAGAGAGAAAGACTAGCCCATAGAGGTGGGTAGAGGGCTAAGGGCTGGACAGGAGAGTAGAGAGAAAGACTAGCCCATAGAGGTGGATAGAGGGCGACATGCTGAACAGGAGAGTAGAGAGAAAGACTAGCCCATAGAGGTGGATAGAGGGCTACATGCTGAACAGGAGAGTAGAGAGAAAGACTAGCCCATAGAGGTGGATAGAGGGCTACATGCTGAACAGGAGAGTAGAGAGAAAGACGAGCCCATAGAGGTGGATAGAAGGCTGGACAGGAGAGTAGAGAAAGACGAGCCCATAGAGGTGGGTAGAGGGCTAAGGGCTGGACAGGAGAGTAGAGAGAAAGACTAGCCCATAGAGGTGGATAGAGGGCTGGACAGGAGAGTAGAGAGAGACTAGCCCATAGAGGTGGGTAGAGGGCTGGACAGGAGAGTAGAGAAAGACGAGCCCATAGAGGTGGGTAGAGGGCTAAGGGCTGGACAGGAGAGTAGAGAGAAAGACTAGCCCATAGAGGTGGATAGAGGGCTGGACAGGAGAGTAGAGAGAGACTAGCCCATAGAGGTGGGTAGAGGGCTGGACAGGAGAATAGAGAAAGACGAGCCCATAGAGGTGGGTAGAGGGCTAAGGGCTGGACAGGAGAGTAGAGAGAAAGACTAGCCCATGGAGGTGGATAGAGGGCTGGACAGGGGAGGAGAGAGAAAGACTAGCCCATAGAGGTGGGTAGAGGGCTGGACAGGAGAGTAGAGAGAAAGACTAGCCCATAGAGGTGGATAGAGGGCTGCAGGCTGAACAGGAGAGTAGAGAGAAAGACTAGCCCATAGAGGTGGATAGAGGGCTGGACAGGAGAGGAGAGAGAAAGACTAGCCCATAGAGGTGGATAGAGGGCTGGACAGGAGAGCAGAGTAGAGAGAAAGACTAGCCCATAGAGGTGGATAGAGGGCCACAGGCTGGACAGGAGAATATAAAGACCAGCCCATAGAGGTGGGTAGAGGACCCTTCTTTGCAGCTGTGCCATTATGTCTCCTATGACAGCAGGTATGTATATACTATGCCCTTCTCCCCAATGTGTGACCCCATAGATTTCACTGCCTGGATATAACAGTAATGGACTGGTGTCAGGAACATCATGGAATCAGAATTAGGCTCATTGTGTAAAGAGATATAGAGGGTGAAGAGAGAGAGAGACAGAGAGGGAGAGAAAGAGAGAGAGAGAGAGAGAGGGAGC
>NW_027009203.1:0-16608 GCF_036934945.1 Oncorhynchus masou masou | reverse complement strand
CTCTCTCTCTCTCCCTCTCTCCCTCTCTCTCTCTCTTCAACCTCTGTCTCTCTCTCTCTCTCTCTCTCCCTCTCTCTCTCTCCCTCTGTCTGTCCCTCTCTCTCTCTCTCTCTTCACCCTCTATATCTCTTTACACAATGAGCCTAATTCTGATTCCATGATGTTCCTGACACCAGTCCATTACTGTTATATCCAGGCAGTGAAATCTATGGGGTCACACACCGGGAGAAGGGCATAGTATATACATACCTGCTGTCATAGGAGACATTATGGCACAGCTGCAAAGAAGGGTCCTCTACCCACCTCTATGGGCTGGTCTTTATATTCTCCTGTCCAGCCTGTAGCCCTCTATCCACCTCTATGGGCTAGTCTTTCTCTCTACTCTCCTGTCCAGCCTGTAGCCCTCTAATCACCTCTATGGGCTAGTCTTTCTACTCTCCTGTCCAGTCTGTAGCCCTCTATCCACCTCTATGGGCTAGTCTTTCTCTCTACTCTCCTGTCCAGCCCTCTACCCACCTCTATGGGCTAGTCTTTCTCTCTCCTCTCCTGTCCAGCCCTCTATCCACCTCTATGGGCTAGTCTTTCTCTCTACTCTCCTGTCCAGCCTGTAGCCCTCATCCACCTCTATGGGCTAGTCTTTCTCTCTACTCTCCTGTTCAGCATGTGTAGCCCTCATCCACCTCTATGGGCTAGTCTTTCCTCTCTACTCTGCTCTCCTGTCCAGCCCTCTATCCACCTCTATGGGCTAGTCTTTCCTCTACTCTGCTCTCCTGTCCAGCCCTCTATCCACCTCCATGGGCTAGTCTTTCTCTCTACTCTCCTGTCCAGCCCTCTATCCACCTCTATGGGCTAGTCTTTCTCTATATACTCCTGTTCAGCATGTCGCCCTCTATCCACCTCTATGGGCTAGTCTTTCTCTCTACTCTCTGTCCAGCCCTCTATCCACCTCTATGGGCTAGTCTTTCTCTCTACTCTCCTGTTCAGCCCTCTATCCACCTCCATGGGCTAGTCTTTCTCTCTACTCTCCTGTCCAGCCCTCTATCCACCTCTATGGGCTAGTCTTTCTCTCTACTCTCCAGTTCAGCATGTAGCCCTCTATCCACCTCTATGGGCTGTTTTTCTCTATATTCTCCTGCTCAGCATGTCGCCCTCTATCCACCTCTATGGGCTAGTCTTTCCTCTCTACTCTGCTCTCCTGTCCAGCCCTCTATCCACCTCTATGGGCTAGTCTTTCTCTCTCCTGTCCAGCCCTCTATCCACCTCTATGGGCTCGTCTTTCTCTCTACTCTCCTGTCCAGCCCTCTATCCACCTCTATGGGCTAGTCTTTCTCTCTACTCTCCTGTTCAGCATGTCGCCCTCTATCCACCTCTATGGGCTAGTCTTTCTCTCTACTCTCCTGTTCAGCATGTCGCCCTCTATCCACCTCTATGGGCTAGTCTTTCTCTATATTGTCCTGTTCAGCATAATCGCCCTCTATCCACCTCTATGTGGCGTTAGGACTCAGTCACATGTCTTGCCCATCCTACAAAGAAGACCAATCAACCAATCCAGGCTCTTTACTGGTGAAAACCAGTATGTTGAAAGATGCTCATTAGACGGCACAGCTTTCACCTGGGTCAGGCAGTTTTTGAGAGGAGGACAGACTTGGAATTGTCAACTGATGGGGAAAAGCCTGTGTATTTAACAGCTATAGTTTAATCTAATGAAAACAGGTGGCCCTCTTCATTCAGACAAACGGTGAGCAGCTCTTCACTTCTTCCTATGATGTAGCGCAGGCCTGGGTGTCACCCCCATCCCCAGCGGATTAATTAATGAAACCATTCTAAACTGAAGATCAGGTGATTAGTGGAGTCAGGTGTGTTAGCTGGGGCAAAAGTACCCAGGCCTGGTGTATTGTGTATTTACAAAGTAAACACCCGTTTAAGCCCAAGGCAACAGAAACTAAGGGGGTGGTTGAACCTCTTGTGTGTTTTAGTTCATTAGGATCTCCGTTAGCTGTGACACATTTAAAATAGATGGGGAGTACAGAACAGTTAAACTAGAACGACATGAAATTAAATTAAATTTTAAAAAAAAATTGTTTTTTCTTCCAGAGGTTAGAGCGGGAGTTTGAAACAAGATGAAGATTGTTCTGGTCGTGCTCTCTGCTGTATGTCTGTGAGTAAAACAACAGGAGCCACAGGACTCTGGTCACAAAAAATACGATGCCCCCAGCTAACAACAAATGTTCCCACACCTTTAGAGATGGTTCCCTTAAGTCATGTTTACATAGGAACGTTCCAGTGAAGGGCAATAACGTTTTTCCAAGATACAGTACCATTCCCTTAATGTCAAACAGAACTTACCATGTTCCTCAGAATACAAGATACAGTACCATTCCCTTAACCTGTTGAGTGTAGGGGGCAGTATTTAGATTTTTTGGATGAACAACGTACCCATTTCAAACTGCCTATTTCTCAGGCCCAGAAACTCAAATATTCAAATATGTAATTTTCAGATTAGGATAGAAAACACTCCTAAAGTTTCCAAAACTGTCAAAATGTGTCTGTGAGTATAACAGAACTGATATTGCAGGCGAAAACCCAGAAAAAAATCAAACCAGGAAGTGGCTTCTATTTTGAAAACTCCATGTTCCATAGCCTCCCTTGCTCCGTTTAAAGGGACATCAACCAGATTCCTTTTCCTATGGCTTCCTCAGGGTGTCAACAGTCTTCAGACATAGTTTCAGGCTTTTAAAAACAACCTGAGGATTGATTATTAAAAAAACATTTGACATGTTTCTGTGGACAATACGGATACTATTTGGAATTTTCGTCTGCGTTGTCGTGACAACTCTTTCCTGTGGATTTCTGAACATGACGCGCAAACAAACGGAGGTATTTTTGGATTTAAAAATAATCTTTATGGAACAAAAGGAACATTTATTGTGTAACTGGGAGTCTCGTTGATGGAAACATCCGAAGATGAGCGATTCATTTTTATTGCTTTTCTGATTTTCGTGACCATCTACTTTGATGCTAGGTGTTCATAATGTTTTGTCTAGTGCTCGATAAACTCACACATACGCTTGGATAGCTTCCGTTGTAAAGCATATTTTCAAAATCTGACACGACAGGTGGATTAACAACAAGCTAAACTGTGTTTTGCTATATTGCACTTGTGATTTCATGAAAATGAAATATGTTTAGTAATCTTATTTGATTTTGACGCTCTGCAATTCAGCGAGTGTTGATGAAAATATCCCGCTAGCGGGATGGGTGCCAAGAAGTTAATGTCAAACAGAACTTACCATGTTCCTTAGAATACAAGATACTGAATGTTCTAGACATGTTACGTACGCCTCTAGGAAGAGGGAACGCAACACCCTGCTACAACTCAACTCCCCGTGGAGGTAAAGAGGTATGGGATTGTAGGTGGAGGTAGAGGTATGGGATTGTCGGAGTAAGGATGACGAAGGCAGAGAATTTACCGTTTACTGGGAATTTAATCCTTCACACGGTAAATTTGGGGAAAAGGGGCTGAACGGAACCTACCTTACCTAACCTACCCTCTCCTACCTTACCTAACCTACCCTCTCCTACCTTACCTAACCTACCCCCTCCTACCTTACCTGCCTACCCTCTCCTACCTTACCTGCCTACCCACTACTTACCTAACCTACCCTCTCCTACCTTACCTGCCTACCCACTACTTACCTAACCTACCCTCTCCTACCTTACCTGCCTACCCACTACTTACCTAACCTACCCTCTCCTACCTTACCTGCCTACCCACTACTTACCTAACCTACCCTCTCCTACCTTACCTGCCTACCCACTACTTACCTAACCTACCCTCTCCTACCTTACCTGCCTACCCACTACTTACCTAACCTACCCTCTCCTACCTTACCTGCCTACCCACTACTTACCTAACCTACCCTCTCCTACCTTACCTAACCTACCCTCTCCTACCTTACCTGCCTACCCTCTCCTACCTTACCTGCCTACCCTCTCCTACCTTACCTGCCTACCCACTACTTACCTAACCTACCCTCTCCCTACCTTACCTAACCTACCCTCTCCTACCTTACCTGCCTACCCTCTCCTACCTTACCTGCCTACCCACTACTTACCTAACCTACCCTCTCCTACCTTACCTGCCTACCCACTACTTACCTAACCTACCCTCTCCTACCTTACCTGCCTACCCACTACTTACCTAACCTACCCTCTCCTACCTTACCTGCCTACCCACTACTTACCTAACCTACCCTCTCCTACCTTACCTGCCTACCCACTACTTACCTAACCTACCCTCTCTACCTTACCTTACCTACCTAACCTACCCTCTCCTACTACCTTACCTAACCTACCCTCTCCTACCTTACCTGCCTACCCACTACTTACCTAACCTACCCTCTCCTACCTTACCTGCCTACCCACTACTTACCTAACCTACCCTCTCCTACCTTACCTGCCTACCCACTACTTACCTAACCTACCCTCTCCTACCTTACCTGCCTACCCACTACTTACCTAACCTACCCTCTCCTACCTTACCTGCCTACCCACTACTTACCTAACCTACCCTCTCCTACCTTACCTGCCTACCCACTACTTACCTAACCTACCCTCTCTACCTTACCTGCCTACCCACTACTTACCTAACCTACCCTCTCCTACCTTACCTGCCTACCCACTACTTACCTAACCTACCCTCTCCTACCTTACCTGCCTACCCACTACTTACCTAACCTACCCTCTCCTACCTTACCTGCCTACCCACTACTTACCTAACCTACCCTCTCCTACCTTACCCACTAACCTACCCTCTCCTACCTTACCTAACCTACCCTCTCCTACCTTACCTGCCTACCCTCTCCTACCTTACCTGCCTACCCTCTCCTACCTTACCTGCCTACCCACTACTTACCTAACCTACCCTCTCCTACCTTACCTAACCTACCCTCTCCTACCTTACCTGCCTACCCTCTCCTACCTTACCTGCCTACCCACTACTTACCTAACCTACCCTCTCCTACCTTACCTGCCTACCCACTACTTACCTAACCTACCCTCTCCTACCTTACCTGCCTACCCACTACTTACCTAACCTACCCTCTCCTACCTTACCTAACCTACCCTCTCCTACCTTACCTGCCTACCCTCTCCTACCTTACCTGCCTACCCACTACTTACCTAACCTACCCTCTCCTACCTTACCTGCCTACCCACTACTTACCTAACCTACCCTCTCCTACCTTACCTGCCTACCCACTACTTACCTAACCTACCCTCTCCTACCTTACCTGCCTACCCACTACTTACCTAACCTACCCTCTCCTACCTTACCTGCCTACCCACTACTTACCTAACCTACCCTCTCCTACCTTACCTGCCTACCCACTACTTACCTAACCTATCCTCTCCTACCTTACCTGCCTACCCACTACTTACCTAACCTACCCTCTCCTACCTTACCTGCCTACCCACTACTTACCTAACCTCTCCTATCTTACCTAACCTCTCCTATCTTACCTAACCTCTCCTACCTTACCTGCCTACCCACTACTTACCTAACCTACCCTCTCCTACCATACCTGACTACCCACTACTTACCTAACCTACCCTCTCCTACCTTACCTGCCTACCCACTACTTACCTAACCTACCCTCTCCTACCTTACCTGCCTACCCACTACTTACCTAACCTACCCTCTCCTACCTTACCTGCCTACCCACTACTTACCTAACCTACCCTCTCCTACCTTACCTGCCTACCCACTACTTACCTAACCTACCCTCTCCTACCTTACCTGCCTACCCACTACTTACCTAACCTACCCTCTCCTACCTTACCTGCCTACCCACTACTTACCTAACCTACCCTCTCCTACCTTACCTGCCTACCCACTACTTACCTAACCTACCTTACCTGCCTACCCACTACTTACCTAACCTACCCTCTCCTACCTTACCTGCCTACCCACTACTTACCTAACCTACCCTCTCCTACCTTACCTGCCTACCCGCTACTTACCTAACCTACCCTCTCCTACCTTACCTGCCTACCCACTACTTACCTAACCTACCCTCTCCTACCTTACCTGCCTACCCACTACTTACCTAACCTACCCTCTCCTACCTTACCTGCCTACCCACTACTTACCTAACCTACCCTCTCCTACCTTACCTGCCTACCCACTACTTACCTAACCTACCCTCTCCTACCTTACCTGCCTACCCACTACTTACCTAACCTACCCTCTCCTACCTTACCTGCCTACCCACTACTTACCTAACCTACCCTCTCCTACCTTACCTGCCTACCCACTACTTACCTAACTTAGCACCACTTGGTGCGCTAACCAAAATACAGGGGCTGGTCCGCCCAGGTCTTTGTGTGTGTGTATAGACTGTGAATATACTACGGGAATATGTATACCCGCAGGCCTCTTGCCTAACCCCCGGGGACAAAAACAGAATACAATGTCAATAATCAAAAACACACTGCATCCTATTGACACACACAGGACATGCAAATCAGCTCTCTCTCAGCAACAACCAACACAGGACATGCTAATCAGCTCTCTCTCTCTCAGCAACAACCAACACAGGACATGCTAATCAGCTCTCTCTCTCTCAGCAACAACCAACACAGGACATGCTAATCAGCTCTCTCTCTCTCAGCAACAACCAACACAGGACATGCTAATCAGCTCTCTCTCTCAGCAACAACCAACACAGGACATGCTAATCAGCTCTCTCTCAGCAACAACCAACACAGGACATGCTAATCAGCTCTCTCTCTCATCAACAACCAACACAGGACATGCTAATCAGCTCTCTCTCTCTCAGCAACAACCAGCACAGGACATGCTAATCAGCTCTCTCTCTCTCAGCAACAACCAACACAGGACATGCTAATCAGCTCTCTCTCTCTCAGCCACAACCAACACAGGACATGCTAATCAGCTCTCTCTCTCAGCAACAACCAACACAGGACATGCTAATCAGCTCTCTCTCAGCCACAACCAACACAGGACATGCTAATCAGCTCTCTCTCTCAGCAACAACCAACACAGGACATGCTAATCAGCTCTCTCTCAGCAACAACCAACACAGGACATGTTAATCAGCTCTCTCTCTCTCAGCAACAACCAACACAGGACATGCTAATCAGCTCTCTATCTCAGCAACAACCAACACAGGACATGCTAATCAGCTCTCTCTCAGAAACAACCAACACAGGACATGCTAATCAGCTCTCTCTCTCAGCAACAAACAACACAGGGCATGCTAATCAGCTCTCTCTCTCAGCAACAACCAACACAGGACATGCTAATCAGCTCTCTCTCTCTCAGCAACAACCAGCACAGGACATGCTAATCAGCTCTCTCTCTCTCAGCAACAACCAACACAGGACATGCTAATCAGCTCTCTCTCTCAGCAACAACCAACACAGGACATGCTAATCAGCTCTCTATCTCAGCCACAGCCAACACAGGACATGCTAATCAGCTCTCTCAGCAACAACCAACACGTTTCATGGGGAATGTCGGGAGAATGTTCCGGTGTCCAGTTTCACCTTACCCAGAACGTGGTTACCATTCTCGCAACATTCCCATGGTAACCACGTTCTGGGTAAGTTCTGTTTGACAGTAATGATGGAATCTGCGTTAGGGGGGAAACGGCGCCGCTCGTTATTGTTGTAGCTGAGGAGAATGAGCTTTTCTGTCTGCGATGAAGTCGGAGGGGAAAAATAAACTACAGTGGGGCAAAAAAAGTATTTATATTTACACTGATAACAAGTTCAAACGTGCCATTAATACAGGTAACGAGTGGAGGACAGAGGAGCCTCTTAAAAGAAGTTACAGGTCTGTGAGAGCCAGAAATCCTGCTTGTTTGTAGGTGACCAAATACTTATTTTCCACCTTAATTTGCAAATAAATTCATTAAAAATCCTACAATGTGATTATATGGATTTTTTTTTTCTTCTAATTTTGTCTGTCATAGTTGAAGTGTACCTATGATGAAAATGACAGGCCTCTCTCATCTTTTTAAGTGGGAGAACTTGCACAATTGGTGTCTGACTAAATACTTTTTTTTGCCCCACTGTATGTTGGTGATTTGCAGTTAACTTCTTTGTCGTTGTAAAATATCACAAATGGACTCGGCAGTTTCATTTAATGAAGGATTCCAGCGTTTTAAGGGAGTGTTCTCCTAACTTTTACGCCAAAACATGCTAAATAGGTTGGAGAAGCTTTTTTTTTCAGGTTTAGAAGAAGTGACTGCTAAATGCTAACTCCTGTCCGTGTAAGCTGGTAGCATAGCTAGCATACAGTAATCAGTGGCGGTAGTCAGTATTTTTTTTACTGTAATGCAGTTGATTGATGACGATGAACATGTATTGGGAGTTGCATTATACTCTGATTTTTACCTCAACATAGTGTGAAATACACATACAATAGGCTAAAATGTAGGCTAATTTAGCTGGGGGTGGGGGGGGGCAAATGAGGAGCTCCTATGTCAAGCACTAGGAAAAGGACTCCCAAAACCTCAAGGACTCTCAAGAACTGACTTGCCTATTTTGAATAAAGGTGAAAAATAAAAAGTAATGTATTTTCGTTTAGCCAGTTACTCGTAATTAGCTTGCTGGCTATCATCGCTACGGGTGTGTGCTGTGTAGACCAGTTCATTGGATAACTATCGCTACGGGTGTGTGCTGTGCAGACCAGTTCATTGGATAACTATCGCTACGGGTGTGTGCTGTGCAGACCAGTTCATTGGATAACTATCGCTACGGGTGTGTGCTGTGCAGACCAGTTCATTTGGATAACTATCGCTAAGACGTAGAAACGCTTTGACTAATGCGGAAGGCCGCATAGCCTTAAATACCGTACGGCCACCGTTAAGGGAGGGAGAACTAGACGCTCCAACATCCACGGGAACGTTCGGGTGACATCACAAACGGGTTCTTTCTACCAACGATTGTTAGGGAGGGGGAGGGAGAACTAGACGGCTCCAACATCCACGGGAACGTTCCGGTGACATCACAAACGGGTTCTTTCTACCAACGATTGTTAGGGAGGGGGTAGGGAGAACTAGACGCTCCAACATCCACGGGAATGTTCCGGGTGACATCACAAATGGGTTCTTTCTACCAACGATTGTTAGGGAGGGGGAGGGAGAACTAGACGCTCCAACATCCACGGGAATGTTCCGGGTGACATCACAAACGGGTTCTTTCTACCAACGATTGTTAGGGAGGGGGAGGGAGAACTAGACGCTCTAACATCCACGGGAACGTTCCGGGTGACATCACAAACGGGTTCTTTCTACCAACGATTGTTAGGGAGGGGGGAGGGAGAACTAGACGCTCCAACATCCACGGGAATGTTCCGGGTGACATCACAAATGGGTTCTTTCTACCAACGATTGTTAGGGAGGGGAGGGAGAACTAGACGCTCCAACATCCACGGGAATGTTCCGGGTGACATCACAAACGGGTTCTTTCTACCAACGATTGTTAGGGAGGGGGAGGGAGAACTAGACGCTCCAACATCCACGGGAATGTTCCGGGTGACATCACAAACGGGTTCTTTCTACCAACGATTGTTAGGGAGGGGGGAGGGAGAACTAGACGCTCCAACATCCAAGGGAACGTTCCGGGTGACATCACAAACGGGTTCTTTCTACCAACGATTGTTAGGGAGGGGGGAGGGAGAACTAGACGCTCGAACATCAAGGGAACGTTCCGGGTGACATCACAAACGGGTTCTTTCTACCAACGATTGTTAGGGAGGGGGGAGGGAGAACTAGACGCTCCAACATCCAAGGGAACGTTCCGGGTGACATCACAAACGGGTTCTTTCTACCAACGATTGTTAGGGAGGGGGGAGGGAGAACTAGACGCTCCAACATTCTCTTTCTACCAACGATTGTTAGCTGGGGCCTCAACAACTGATGTTTCCACACGACGAGCACTATTGAACATGTGCCCCCCCACTACTCTCTGTTGTGTAAATGTTAACCCTTCACCTCTCTCCTCCCTTCAGGGCTTCAGAATGCCCACAGGTCTGACGTCAACCAACAAGGAAGTGTTTGTGATCAGGTCAGTCTATAATGTACTGGGGAGAAAAAATCATGACGCCGCCCGATCGTGTTTGTGTACATTCACGTTGAAGATGGGGACCATTTTGTTGTAGATGGGTTGAAATATTCAAGACTGGGGAAGAGAAATAATTTATCGTTCTGTCCATTTTCCAGGCTCTTCCTCTGGCCATTTCCAGGATCCTCTTCTCCCCTCTCTGTCTACTCCTGGCTGGTCTCTGTGATGGTTGAACTCCTCTTCTCCCCTGTCTCTGTCTACTCCTGGCTAGTCTCTGTGATGGTTAAACTCCTCTTCTCCTCTCTGACCCTCATCTCCTCCTCCCTGTATTACACCGTCCTGCTCCTGCTTGCCGGGCCCTGCTGTATCGCCACCTTGTCTCTGTCTGTGCTCGTGTCCTGTCTCCGTGTAGTTATCTATATGGTTCACCTCGTGTTGGTGCTCTGTGCTCTGGCAGTGCTCGCCATCATGACTCCACACAAAATGGCCGACGTGAACGGACCCAAAATGGCCGACGTGAACGGACCCAAAATGGCCACCGGTGCCACTGCTAGTAACCAAACGTTCTACGACCAACTGAAACTGCGGCTCCGAGACTCGGACAGATCAGGGATCAGTGTTGGGTCGTAAAGGCTTCACAGCGAGGCTGAGGGCATCGTGTTAAGTCTGAAATACAGTTGATCAGTGTTTTTATTTGTTAAAGAATAAAGTCCTTCCCTTTATCCTGTTTGAACTTTAGTCCCCATCATTTAATAAAGTGAATGTGTTTTAAACAAAAAAATTTTGGGATTGTAACGTTTACACCTGGAAACTGTGAAACTGAGATGTTTGATTGTTGTGTGTTTTTTTTTTTTTTTTTGCTGTGAGCTGACAGACACAGAAATACTAGAATACACAATGGCTACTTAGACTAGTCTCTCTCTCCTCATTCTTCACCCCCCCACCACCATCCCAATTTTCTCTGTTCGTGCCCCTCTGCAGAGCGAGCGAGAGATTTGTGTCATTGTGTCGACTGTTTGATGGTCTGTTTTCCAACTCAAGAACCTCCAAAGACACAAAACAGCTTCCGGAACCGGCCAATTAAAAGACAGCATTTTACACAGGCAGTCTTTTGACCAATCGTATCAGCTCTGGGAAAATATCTGATGTGATTGGTCAAAAGACCAATTAGTGGGGGAACAAAAATATGAGACTTGGGCTTCCTGTGGGGGGGTGTGGGGGGGTGTGGGGGCGAATAGAGCAAGGTACAGAGATCCTTGATGAAACCTGCTCCAGAGCACTCAGGACCTCAGACTTGGGGCGAAGGTTCACCTTCCAACAGGACAATGACCCAAAAGCACACAGCCGAGACAATGCAGGAGTGGCTTCGGGACAAGTCTCTGAATGTCCTGGAGTGGCCCAGCCAGAGCCCAGACCTGAACCCAATCGAACATCTCTGTAGAGACCTGAAAATAGCTGTGCAGCGACGTTCCCCATCCAACCTGACAGAACTAGAGAGGATCTGCAGAGAAGAATGGGAGAAACTCCCCAAATACAGGTGTGCCAAGCTTGTAGCGTCATACCCAAGAAGACTCAAGGCTGTAATCACTGCCAAAGGTGCTTCATCAAATCAAATCAAATTTTATTTGTCACATACACATGGTTAGCAGATGTTAATGCGAGTGTAGCGAAATGCTTGTGCTTCCAGTTCCGACAATACAGTAATAACCAAAAAGTAATCTAACTAACAATTCCAAAACTAATATCTTATACACAGTGTAAGGGGATAAAGAATATGTACATAAAGATATGAATGAGTGATGGTGCAGAGCAGCATAGGCAAGATACAGTAGATGGTATCGAGTACAGTATATACATATATGAGTATGTAAACAAAGTGGCATAGTTAAAGTGGCTAGTGATACATGTATTACATAAGGATGCAGTAGATGATAGAGTACAGTATATACGTATACATATGAGATGAATAATGTAGGGTATGTAAACTTTATATTAGGTAGCATTGTTTAAAGTGGCTAGTGATATATTTTACATCCTTTCCCATCAATTCCCATTATTGAAGTGGCTGGAGTTGAGTCAGTGTGTTGGCAGCAGCCACTCAATGTTAGTGGTTGCTGTTTAACAGTCTGATGGCCTTGAGATAGAAGCTGTTTTTCAGTCTCTCAGTCCCAGCTTTGATGCACCTGTACTGACCTCGCCTTCTGGATGATAGCGGGGTGAACAGGCAGTGGATCGGGTGGGTGTTGTCCTTGATGATCTTTATGGCCTTCCTGTAACATCGGGTGGTGTAGGTGTCCTGGAGGGCAGGTAGTTTGCCCCGGTGGTGCGTTGTGCAGACCTCACTACCCTCTGGAGAGCCTTACGGTTGTGGGCGGAGCAGTTGCCGTACCAGGCGGTGATACAGCCCGCCAGGATGCTCTCGATTGTGCATCTGTAGAAGTTTGTGAGTGTTTTTGGTGACAAGCCGAATTTCTTCAGCCTCCTGAGGTTGAAGAGGCGTTGCTGCGCCTTCTTTACGATGCTGTCTGTGTGAGTGGACCAATTTAGTTTGTCTGTGATGTGTATGCTGAGGAACTTAAAACTTACTACCCTCTCCACTACTGTTCCATCGATGTGGATAGGGGGGTGTTCCCTCTGCTGTTTCCTGAAGTCCACAATCATCTCCTTAGTTTTGTTGACTTTGAGTGTGAGGTTATTGTCCTGACACCACACTCCGAGGGCCCTCACCTCCTCCCTGTAGGCCGTCTCGTCATTGTTGGTAATCAAGCCTACCACTGTTGTGTCGTCCGCAAACTTGATGATTGAGTTGGAGGCGTGCGTTGCCGCGCAGTCGTGGGTGAACAGGGAGAGGGCTCAGAACGCACCCTTGTGGGGCCCCAGTGTTGAGGATCAGCGGGGTGGAGATGTTGTTGCCTACCAAAGTACTGAGTAAAGGATACTTATGTATGAATACTTATGTAAATGTGATATTTCATTTTTGTTTATTTTATAACTTTGCAAACATTTCTAAACCTGTTTTTACTACATTATGGGATGTTGTGATGGAAGCCCACTTGGCATATTTGAGTAAAAGTAAAGATGCCAAAATAGAAAATTATTAAAGTTGAAAGTCACCCAGTAAAATACTACTTGAGTAAAATTATTTGTTTTTTTTAAATATACTTAAGTATCAAAAATAAAAGTATAAATCAATTTAAAATCCTTATTAATCAAACCAGATAAGTGTGTGAATTGAACCGTTTTCCTGTCCTGCTAAACATTCAAAATGTAACGAGTACATTTGGGTGTCAGGGAAAATATATGGAGTAAAAAGTACATTATTTACTTTAGGAAGGTAGTGAAGTAAAAGTTGTCGAAAATATATAAATAGTGAAGTACAGATTTAACGAAATAAGTACTTTATTTACACTGAAGGATTTTACTCAGGAGTATGGCGTATTGTGTGGAGATCAGGTCAAATGGAGACACCAGGACTCATTAAGTATCAGGTCAAATGGAGACACCAGGACTCATTAAGGATCAGGTCAAATGGAGACACCAGGACTCATTAAGGATCAGGTCAAATGGAGACACCAGGACTCATTAAGGATCAGGTCAAATGGAGACACCAGGACTCATTAAGGATCAGGTCAAATGGAGACACCAGGACTCATTAAGGATCAGTTCAAGTGGAGACACCAGGACTCATTAAGAATCAGGTCAAATGGAGACACCAGGACTAATTAAGGATCAGGTCAAATGGAGACACCAGGACTCATTAAGGATCAGGTCAAATGGAGACACCAGGACTCAATAAGGATCAGGTCAAATGGTGACACCAGGACTCATTAAGGATCAGGTTAAATGGTGACACCAGGACTCATTAAGGATCAGGTCAAATGGAGACACCAGGACTCATTAAGGATCAGGTCAAATGGAGACACCAGGACTCATTAAGGATCAGGTCAAATGGAGACACCAGGACTCATTAAGGATCAGGTCAAATGGAGACACCAGGACTCATTAAGGATCAGGTCAAATGGAGACACCAGGACTCATTAAGGATCAGGTCAAATGGTGACACCAGGACTCATTAAGGATCAGGTCAAATGGAGACACCAGGACTCATTAAGGATCAGGTCAAATGGAGACACCAGGACTCATTAAGGATCAGGTCAAATGGAGACACCAGGACTCATTAAGGGATCAGGTCAAATGGAGACACTAGGACTCATTAAGGAGCAGGTCAAATGGAGACACCAGGACTCAATAAGGATCAGGTCAAATGGAGACACCAGGACTCATTAAGGATCAGGTCAAATGGAGACACCAGGACTCATTAAGGATCAGGTCAAATGGAGACACCAGGACTCATTAAGGATCAGGTCAAATGGTGTTGACACCAGGACTCATTAAGGATCAGGTCAAATGGAGACACCAGGACTCATTAAGGATCAGGTCAAATGGAGACACCAGGACTCATTAAGGATCAGGTCAAATGGAGACACCAGGACTCATTAAGGATCAGGTCAAATGGAGACACCAGGACTCATTAAGGATCAGGTTAAATGGAGACACCAGGAGTCATTAAGGATCAGGTCAAATGGAGACACCAGGACTCATTAAGGATCAGGTCAAATGGAGACACCAGGACTCATTAAGGATCAGGTTAAATGGAGACACCAGGAGTCATTAAGGATCAGGTCAAATGGAGACACCAGGACTCAACAAGGATCAGGTTAAATGGAGACACCAGGGCTCATTAAGGATCAGGTCAAATGGAGACACCAGGACTCATTAAGGATCAGGACAAATGGAGACACCAGGACTCATTAAGGATCAGGTCAAATGGAGACACCAGGACTCATTAAGGATCAGGTTAAATGGTGTTGACACCAGGACTCATTAAGGATCAGGTCAAATGGAGACACCAGGACTCATTAAGGATCAGGTCAAATGGAGACACCAGGACTCATTAAGGATCAGGTCAAATGGAGACACCAGGACTCATTAAGGATCAGGTCAAATGGAGACACCAGGACTCAATAAGGATCAGGTCAAATGGTGTTGACACCAGGACTCATTAAGGATCAGGTCAAATGGTGTTGACACCAGGACTCAATAACGATCAGGTCAAATGGAGACACCAGGACTCATTAAGGATCAGGTCAAATGGAGACACCAGGACTCATTAAGGATCAGGTCAAATGGAGACACCAGGACTCATTAAGGATCAGGTCAAATGGAGACACCAGGACTCATTAAGGATCAGGTCAAATGGAGACACCAGGACTCAATAAGGATCAGGTCAAATGGAGACACCAGGACTCAATAAGGATCAGGTCAAATGGTGTTGACACCAGGACTCAATAAGGATCAGGTCAAATGGAGACACCAGGACTCATTAAGGATCAGGTCAAATGGAGACACCAGGACTCAATAAGGATCAGGTCAAATGGTGTTGACACCAGGACTCAATAAGGATCAGGTCAAATGGAGACACCAGGACTCATTAAGGATCAGGTTAAATGGAGACACCAGGACTCATTAAGGATCAGGTCAAATGGAGACACCAGGACTCATTAAGGATCAGGTCAAATGGAGACACCAGGACTCATTAAGGATCAGGTCAAATGGAGACACCAGGACTCATTAAGGATCAGGTTAAATGGTGTTGACACAAGGACTCAATAAGGATCAGGTTAAATGGTGTTGACACCAGGACTCAATAAGGATCAGGTTAAATGGTGTTGACACCATGACTCATTAAGGATCAGGTTAAATGGAGACACCAGGACTCATTAAGGATCAGGTCAAATGGTGTTGACACCAGGACTCATTAAGGATCAGGTCAAATGGACACCAGGACTCATTAAGGATCAGGTTAAATGGAGACACCAGGACTCATTAAGGATCAGTTCAAATGGAGACACCAGGACTCAATAAGGATCAGGTCAAATGGAGACACCAGGACTCAATAAGGATCAGGTTAAATGGAGACACCAGGACTCATTAAGGATCAGGTTAAATGGAGACACCAGGACTCATGAAGGATCAGGTCAAATGGAGACACCAGGACTCATTAAGGATCAGGTCAAATGGAGACACCAGGACTCATTAAGGATCAGGTCAAATGGAGACACCAGGACTCATTAAGGATCAGGTCAAATGGAGACACCAGGACTCATTAAGGATCAGGTCAAATGGAGACACCAGGACTCAATAAGGATCAGGTCAAATGGAGACACCAGGACTCATTAAGGATCAGGTCAAATGGAGACACCAGGACTCATTAAGGATCAGGTTAAATGGAGACACCAGGACTCATTAAGGATCAGGTCAAATGGAGACACCAGGACTCATTAAGGATCAGGTCAAATGGAGACACCAGGACTCATTAAGGATCAGGTCAAATGGTGTTGACACCAGGACTCATTAAGGATCAGGACAAATGGAGACACCAGGACTCATTAAGGATCTTGACAAATGGAGACACCAGGACTCATTAAGGATCAGGTCAAATGGAGACACCAGGAC
>NW_027009202.1:0-51195 GCF_036934945.1 Oncorhynchus masou masou | reverse complement strand
TGTAACAGACTGCACATAGCTGTCTGTTAGACTACCCCCTCCTCTCTCTGCTGGGGAGGGGAGAATGTAGCAACTGCAGATACCTGTCTGTTAGACTACCTCCTCTCTCTCTCTCTCTCTCTCTCTCTCTCTCTCTCTCTCTCTCTCTCTCTCTCTCTCTCTCTGCTGGGGAGGGAGAGATGTAGCAGACTGCAGATACCTGTCTGTTAGAGTGCCTCCTCTCTCTCTCTCTCTGCTGGGGAGGGAGAGATGTAGCATACTGCAGATGCCTGTCTATTAGACTACCTCCTCTCTCTCTCTCTCTCTCTCTCTCTCTGCTGGGGAGGGGAGAGATGTAGCAGACTGCAGATACCTGTCTGTTAGACTACCTCCTCTCTCTCTCTGCTGGGGAGGAGAGATGTAGCAGACTGCACATAGCTGTCTGTTAGAGTACCTCCTCTCTGGGTGACAGCAGGCATAGGTCATCTGCGAAAGTAGGCATTTAAACTCTCAATTGTGGAGAATAACACCAGGGGCTGAGGGGATTTTTCTAGAATAGTGGCCAATTCGTTGATATAAATATTGAAGTGTGCAGGGCTCATATTGCAACCCTGGCGGAATGCCCCGCCCCTGGTTAAGTAATTATGTTATTTTCTTGCCAATTTTAATGCTGCACGCATTGCCAGTATACATTGATTTAATTATGTCTTGTGTTTAACCCCCTACACCACTTTCAATAACTTTGTAGAACAGTCCTGTATGCCAAATAGAATCAAATGTTTTTTGGAAGTCGATAAAGCAAGCATACGTTTTGGTATTATTTTGGTGGACATGTTTATCTATCATGTTGTAAATATGATCAGTTGTGTGATCTCTCTCTCCCTCTCTCTCTCCCTCCCGTCTCTCAATTAAATTACATTCAATTCAAGGGGCTTTATTGGCATGGGTAACATGTGTTAACATTACCAAAGCAAGTAAGGTAGATAATATATAAAGTGAAATAAACAATAAAAATTAACAGTACACACATACAGAAGTTTCAAAACAATAAAGACATTACAAATGTCATATTATATATATATATACAGTGTTTTTACAATGTACAAATGGTTAAGGACACAAGATAAAATGAATAAGCATAGATATGGGTTGTATTTACAATGGTGCGTGTTCTTCACTGGTTGCCCTTTTCTCGTGGCAACAGGTCACAAATCTTGCTGCTCTGATGGCACACTGTGGAATTTCACCCAGTAGATATGGGAGTTTTTCAAAATTGTTGGAGTTTTTCAAAATCTCTCCCTCCCGTCTCTCTCTCCCTCCCGTCTATCTCCCTCCCGTCTCTCTCTCCCTCCCGTCTCTCTCCCTCCCGTCTCTCCCTCCCGTCTCTCCCTCCCGTCTCTCTCTCCCTCCCGTCTCTCTCCCTCCCGTCTCTCTCCCTCCCGTCTCTCTCTCCCTCCCGTCTCTCTCTCTCCCGTCTCTCTCTCTCCCCCGTCTTCTCTCCCTCCTGTCTCTCTCTCTCCCTCCCGTGTCTCTCTCTCTCTCTCTCTCTCTCCCTCCCATCTCTCTCTCTCCCGTCTCTCTCCCTCCCGTCTCTCTCTCTCCCGTCTCTCTCTCTCTCCCGTCTCTCTCCCTCCCGTCTCTCTCTCTCCCTCCCGTCTCTCTCTCTCCCGTCTCTCTCTCTCTCCCGTCTCTCTCTCCCTCCTTCGTCTCTCTCTCTCTCTCTCTCCCTCCCGTCTCTCTCCCTCCCGTCTCTCACTCTCTCCCGTCTCTCTCCCTCCCGTCTCTCTCTCCCTCCCGTCTCTCTCTCTCTCCCCTCCCGTCTCTCTCTCTCTCCCTTCTCTCTCTCCCTCCCGTCTCTCTCTCCCTGCCGTCTCTCTCTCCCTCCCGTATCTCTCTCCCTCCCGCCTCTCTCTCTCGCTCCCTCCCCGCCTCTCTCCCCCCCTACCGTCTCTCTCTCCCTGCTGTCTCTCTCTCTCTCCCTCCCGTCTCCCTCTCCTCCCGTCTCTCTCTCCTCCCGTCTCTTCTTCTCAGCAGTTACCCAGCCTCCCCTGTCCTCCTGCATCTCCAGTTAGTCAGCACAGACTAAGATCTTTGTCTCTTCTTCCATGGCTGCTCCATATTTACCAGGCTTCAACCTATAAGAGCTGTGTTGCTCATTCATCCTCTTTGCCAATGTAACATGCTGGTGATGTGGTTGGTGGTAGATTGGAGCTATGCCAGACTTCCCTGGGGCTGTATATGATGACAGATCACCCCTCCATCTCTCTGTCTCTCAATCTCTCCCTCTGTCTCTAATCTCTCCCTCTTTCTCTCAATATCTCCCTCTTTCACTCTCTCTCTCTCTCTCTCTCTCTCTCTCTCTCTCTCTCTCTCTCTCTCTCAATCAATCTGATCTAGGCTGATCTATCTCACACTGTGCCTGAAGCCTATTTTAGATCCTCAACAGTAGCCCCACCCTGTTGTGCTTCTCACACACAGATGTTCAATTAAATGAGAATAAATTCACGTCAATAAGAGGTGCCTGATGGGCCTTGTGTCAATACAGAACTGACACATGTGAAAGGCATTGTTTTCTTGCCTGAACAGAAACATCACCTTTAGTGCTGAGACTCTCACAAACATATGTCCTATATGTAACTGTCTGGGTCTGGGTAGAGTCTAATGTAACTGTCTGGGTCTGGGTAGAGTCTAATGTAATGTAACTGGGTCTGGGTAGAGTCTAATGTAACTGTCTGGGTAGAGTCTAATGTAACTGTCTGGGTCTGGGTAGAGTCTAATGTAACTGTCTGGGTCTGGGTAGAGTCTAATGTAATGTAACTGGGTCTGGGTAGAGTCTAATGTAACTTTCTGGGTCTGGGTAGAGTCTAATGTAACTGTCTGGGTCTGGGTAGAGTCTAATGTAACTGTCTGGGTCTGGGTAGAGTCTAATGTAACTTTCTGGGTCTGGGTAGAGTCTAATGTAACTGTCTGGTAGAGTCTAATGTAACTGTCTGGGTCTGGGTAGAGTCTAATGTAACTGTCTGGGTCTGGGTAGAGTCTAATGTAATGTAACTGGGTCTGGGTAGAGTCTAATGTAACTGTCTGGGTAGAGTCTAATGTAATGTAACTGGGTCTGGGTAGAGTCTAATGTAACTGTCTGGGTCTGGGTAGAGTCTAATGTAATGTAACTGTCTGGGTAGAGTCTAATGTTACTGTCTGGGTCTGGGTAGAGTCTAATGTAACTTTCTGGGTCTGGGTAGAGTCTAATGTAACTGTCTGGGTCTGGGTAGAGTCTAATGCAACTGTCTGGGTCTGGGTAGAGTCTAATGTAACTGTCTGGGTCTGGGTAGAGTCTAATGTAACTGTCTGGGTCTGGGTAGAGTCTAATGTAACTGTCTGGGTCTGGGTAGAGTCTAATGTAATGTAACTGTCTGGGTCTGGGTAGAGTCTAATGTAATGTAACTGTCTGGGTAGAGTCTAATGTAACTGTCTGGGTAGAGTCTACTGTAACTGTCTGGGTCTGGGTAGAGTCTAATGTAACTGTCTGGGTAGAGTCTAATGTAACTTTCTGGGTCTGGGTAGAGTCTAATGTAACTGTCTGGTAGAGTCTAATGTAACTGTCTGGGTCTGGGTAGAGTCTAATGTAACTGTCTGGGTCTGGGTAGAGTCTAATGTAATGTAACTGGGTCTGGGTAGAGTCTAATGTAATGTAACTGGGTCTGGGTAGAGTCTAATGTAACTGTCTGGGTCTGGGTAGAGTCTAATGTAATGTAACTGGGTCTGGGTAGAGTCTAATGTAACTGTCTGGGTAGAGTCTAATGTAATGTAACTGGGTCTGGGTAGAGTCTAATGTAACTGTCTGGGTAGAGTCTAATGTTACTGTCTGGGTCTGGGTAGAGTCTAATGTAACTGTCTGGGTCTGGGTAGAGTCTAATGTAACTGTCTGGGTCTGGGTAGAGTCTAATGTAACTGTCTGGGTCTGGGTAGAGTCTAATGTAACTGTCTGGGTCTGGGTAGAGTCTAATGTAACTGTCTGGGTCTGCAGAGTCTAATGTAACTGTCTGGGTCTGGGTAGAGTCTAATGTAACTGTCTGGGTCTGGGTAGAGTCTAATGCAACTGTCTGGATCTGGGTAGAGTCTAATGTAACTGTCTGGGTAGAGTCTAATGTAACTGGGTCTGGGTAGAGTCTAATGTAACTGTCTGGGTAGAGTCTAATGTAACTGGGTCTGGGTAGAGTCTAATGTAACTGTCTGGGTAGAGTCTAATGTAACTGTCTGGGTCTGGGTAGAGTCTAATGTAACTGTCTGGGTCTGGGTAGAGTCTAATGTAACTGTCTGGGTAGAGTCTAATGTAACTGTCTGGGTCTGGGTAGAGTCTAATGTAACTGTCTGGGTAGAGTCTAATGTAACTGTCTGGGTCTGGGTAGAGTCTAATGTAATGTAACTGGGTCTGGGTAGAGTCTAATGTAACTGTCTGGGTCTGGGTAGAGTCTAATGTAATGTAACTGGGTCTGGGTAGAGTCTAATGTAACTGTCTGGGTAGAGTCTAATGTAACTGTCTGGGTCTGGGTAGAGTCTAATGTAACTGTCTGGGTCTGGGTAGAGTCTAATGTAATGTAACTGGCTGGGTCTGGGTAGAGTCTAATGTAATGTAACTGTCTGGGTAGAGTCTAATGTAATGTAACTGTCTGGGTAGAGTCTAATGTAATGTAACTGGGTCTGTGTAGAGTCTAATGTAATGTAACTGTCTGGGTAGAGTCTAATGTAATGTAACTGTCTGGGTAGAGTCTAATGTAATGTAACTGTCTGGGTAGAGTCTAATGTAATGTAACTGGGTCTGTGTAGAGTCTAATGTAATGTAACTGGGTCTGGGTAGAGTCTAATGTAATGTAACTGGGTCTGGGTAGAGTCTAATGTAATGTAACTGGGTCTGGGTAGAGTCTAATGTAATGTAACTGTCTGGGTAGAGTCTAATGTAATGTAACTGGGTCTGGGTAGAGTCTAATGTAATGTAACTGGGTCTGGGTAGAGTCTAATGTAATGTAACTGTCTGGGTAGAGTCTAATGTAATGTAACTGGGTCTGGGTAGAGTCTAATGTAATGTAACTGGGTCTGGGTAGAGTCTAATGTAATGTAACTGGGTCTGGGTAGAGTCTAATGTAATGTAACTGGGTCAATGTACAGTGTGACTAGATGTGTTCCATAGTCAGGATTCTACCCCTCTGCCGGCTGGCTGGGTGTCTGGCTGGCTATCTGTCTGGATGGGTGTCTGGCTGGGTGTCTGGCTGGCTGGCTATCTGTCGGGCTATCTGTCTGGCTGGGTGGCTGGCTGGGTGTCTGGCTGGGTGTCTGGATGGGTGTCTTGCTATCTGGCTGTTTGTCTGACTGGGTGTCTGGCTGGGTGTCTGGCTGGGTGTCTGTCTGGTTGTCAGGCTGGTTGTCTGGCTGGGTGTCTGGCTGGTTATACGGTTAGTTATCTAGCTGTGTGTCTGACTGTGTGTCTGGCTGGTTATCTGGCTGGGTGTCTGACTGCTGGCTGGCTGTCTGTCTGCCTTGGCTGGTTATCTGGCTGGGTGTCTGTCTGCCTGGCTGGTTTCCTGGCTGGGTGGCTGGTTTTCTGGCTGGGTGGCTGGTTTTCTGGCTGGGTGTCTGTCTGGGTGGCTGGCTTTCTGGCTGGGTGTCTGTCATCCATAGATATATACGTTTGATATGCAGACATGAGAGGGAACACTCTAATCCGCTGTTTACAAATCTGAGGGTTGTCCTCTCCGAGGTCCAGAACTGATCAGAGCGGAGAGAGGACAGTAGCCTTGAACTTGTGAGTGTTCCCACTGAGCTCCCCTCATCCAGTCAGACAGCAGTGTTCCTGCTGAGCTCCCCTCATCCAGTCAGACAGCAGTGTTCCTGCTGAGCTCCCCTCATCCAGTCAGACAGCAGTGTTCCTGCTGAGCTCCCCTCATCCAGTCAGACAGCAGTGTTCCTGCTGAGCTCCCCTCATCCAGTCAGACAGCAGTGTTCCTGCTGAGCTCCCCTCATCCAGTCAGACAGCAGTGTTCCTGCTGAGCTCCCCTCATCCAGTCAGACAGCAGTGTTCCTGCTGAGCTCCCCTCCCCTCATCCAGTCAGACAGCAGTGTTCCTGCTGAGCTCCCCTCATCCAGTCAGACAGCAGTGTTCCCGCTGAGCTCCCTCATCCAGTCAGACAGCAGTGTTCCTGCTGAGCTCCCTCATCCAGTCAGACAGCAGTGTTCCCACTGAGCTCCCCTCATCCAGTCAGACAGCAGTGTTCCTGCTGAGCTCCCTCCCCTCATCCAGTCAGACAGCAGTGTTCCTGCTGAGCTCCCTCATCCAGTCAGACAGCAGTGTTCCTGCTGAGCCCCCTCCCCTCATCCAGTCAGACAGCAGTGTTCCTGCTGAGCTCCCCTCATCCAGTCAGACAGCAGTGTTCCTGCTGAGCTCCTCATCCAGTCAGACAGCAGTGTTCCTGCTGAGCTCCCCTCATCCAGTCAGACAGCAGTGTTCCTGCTGAGCTCCCCCTCATCCAGTCAGACAGCAGTGTTCCTGCTGAGCTCCCCTCATCCAGTCAGACAGCAGTGTTCCTGCTGAGCTCCCCTCATCCAGTCAGACAGCAGTGTTCCCACTGAGCTCCCCTCATCCAGTCAGATAGCAGTGTTCCTGCTGAGCTCCCCTCATCCAGTCAGACAGCAGTGTTCCTGCTGAGCTCCCCTCCCCTCATCCAGTCAGACAGCAGTGTTCCTGCTGAGCTCCCCTCATCCAGTCAGACAGCAGTGTTCCTGCTGAGCTCCCCTCATCCAGTCAGACAGCAGTGTTCCCGCTGAGCTCCCCTCCCCTCATCCAGTCAGACAGCAGTGTTCCTGCTGAGCTCCTCATCCAGTCAGACAGCAGTGTTCCTGCTGAGCTCCTCATCCAGTCAGACAGCAGTGTTCCCGCTGAGCTCCCCTCATCCAGTCAGACAGCAGTGTTCCTGCTGAGCTCCCTCATCCAGTCAGACAGCAGTGTTCCTGCTGAGCTCCCCTCATCCAGTCAGACAGCAGTGTTCCCGCTGAGCTCCCCTCATCCAGTCAGACAGCAGTGTTCCTGCTGAGCTCCCCTCATCCAGTCAGACAGCAGTGTTCCTGCTGAGCTCCTCATCCAGTCAGACAGCAGTGTTCCTGCTGAGCTCCCCTCATCCAGTCAGACAGCAGTGTTCCCGCTGAGCTCCCCTCATCCAGTCAGACAGCAGTGTTCCTGCTGAGCTCCCTCCTCATCCAGTCAGACAGCAGTGTTCCTGCTGAGCTCCCCTCATCCAGTCAGACAGCAGTGTTCCTGCTGAGCTCCCTCATCCAGTCAGACAGCAGTGTTCCTGCTGAGCTCCCCTCATCCAGTCAGACAGCAGTGTTCCTGCTGAGCTCCCCTCCCCTCATCCAGTCAGACAGCAGTGTTCCTGCTGAGCTCCCCTCATCCAGTCAGACAGCAGTGTTCCTGCTGAGCTCCCCTCATCCAGTCAGACAGCAGTGTTCCTGCTGAGCTCCCCTCATCCAGTCAGACAGCAGTGTTCCTGCTGAGCTCCCCTCATCCAGTCAGACAGCAGTGTTCCCGCTGAGCTCCCCTCATCCAGTCAGACAGCAGTGTTCCTGCTGAGCTCCCTCATCCAGTCAGACAGCAGTGTTCCTGCTGAGCTCCCTCATCCAGTCAGACAGCAGTGTTCCTGCTGAGCTCCCCTCATCCAGTCAGACAGCAGTGTTCCCGCTGAGCTCCCCTCATCCAGTCAGACAGCAGTGTTCCTGCTGAGCTCCCCTCATCCAATCAGACAGCAGTGTTCCTGCTGAGCTCCCCTCATCCAGTCAGACAGCAGTGTTCCCACTGAGCTCCCCTCATCCAGTCAGACAGCAGTGTTCCCACTGAGCTCCCCTCATCCAGTCAGACAGCAGTGTTCCCACTGAGCTCCCCTCATCCAGTCAGACAGCAGTGTTCCCACTGAGCTCCCTCATCCAGTCAGACAGCAGTGTTCCCACTGAGCTCCCCTCATCCAGTCAGACAGCAGTGTTCCCACTGAGCTCCCCTCATCCAGTCAGACAGCAGTGTTCCTGCTGAGCTCCCCTCATCCAGTCAGACAGCAGTGTTCCTGCTGAGCTCCCCTCATCCAGTCAGACAGCAGTGTTCCTGCTGAGCTCCCCTCATCCAGTCAGACAGCAGTGTTCCCGCTGAGCTCCCCTCATCCAGTCAGACAGCAGTGTTCCTGCTGAGCTCCCCTCATCCAGTCAGACAGCAGTGTTCCCGCTGAGCTCCCCTCATCCAGTCAGACAGCAGTGTTCCCACTGAGCTCCCCTCATCCAGTCAGACAGCAGTGTTCCTGCTGAGCTCCCCTCCCCTCATCCAGTCAGACAGCAGTGTTCCTGCTGAGCTCCCCTCATCCAGTCAGACAGCAGTGTTCCTGCTGAGCTCCCCTCATCCAGTCAGACAGCAGTGTTCCCGCTGAGCTCCCCTCATCCAGTCAGACAGCAGTGTTCCTGCTGAGCTCCCCTCATCCAGTCAGACAGCAGTGTTCCTGCTGAGCTCCCCTCCCCTCATCCAGTCAGACAGCAGTGTTCCCGCTGAGCTCCCCTCCCCTCATCCAGTCAGACAGCAGTGGTCCCACTGAGCTCCCCTCATCCAGTCAGACAGCAGTGTTCCTGCTGAGCTCCCCATCCAGTCAGACAGCAGTGTTCCTGCTGAGCTCCCCTCATCCAGTCAGACAGCAGTGTTCCCGCTGAGCTCCCCTCATCCAGTCAGACAGCAGTGTTCCTGCTGAGCTCCCCTCATCCAGTCAGACAGCAGTGTTCCCGCTGAGCTCCCCTCATCCAGTCAGACAGCAGTGTTCCTGCTGAGCTCCCCTCATCCAGTCAGACAGCAGTGGTCCCACTGAGCTCCCCTCATCCAGTCAGACAGCAGTGTTCCTGCTGAGCTCCCCTCATCCAGTCAGACAGCAGTGTTCCCACTGAGCTCCCCTCATCCAGTCAGACAGCAGTGTTCCCACTGAGCTCCCCTCATCCAGTCAGACAGCAGTGTTCCTGCTGAGCTCCCCTCATCCAGTCAGACAGCAGTGGTCCCACTGAGCTCCCCTCATCCAGTCAGACAGCAGTGTTCCCACTGAGCTCCCCTCATCCAGTCAGACAGCAGTGTTCCCACTGATCTCCCCTCATCCAGTCAGACAGCAGTGTTCCTGCTGAGCTCCCCTCATCCAGTCAGACAGCAGTGTTCCCACTGAGCTCCCCTCATCCAGTCAGACAGCAGTGTTCCTGCTGAGCCCCCTCATCCAGTCAGACAGCAGTGTTCCCACTGAGCTCCCCTCATCCAGTCAGACAGCAGTGTTCCTGCTAAGTTCCCCTCATCCAGTCAGACAGCAGTGGTCCCACTGAGCTCCCCCTCATCCAGTCAGACAGCAGTGTTCCTGCTGAGCTCCCTCATCCAGTCAGACAGCAGTGTTCCCACTGAGCTCCCCTCATCCAGTCAGACAGCAGTGTTCCCACTGAGCTCCCCTCATCCAGTCAGACAGCAGTGTTCCTGCTGAGCTCCCCTCATCCAGTCAGACAGCAGTGTTCCTGCTGAGCTCCCTCATCCAGTCAGACAGCAGTGTTCCCGCTGAGCTCCCCTCATCCAGTCAGACAGCAGTGTTCCTGCTGAGCTCCCCTCATCCAGTCAGACAGCAGTGTTCCTGCTGAGCCCCCCCCTCATCCAGTCAGACAGCAGTGTTCCTGCTGAGCTCCCCTCATCCAGTCAGACAGCAGTGTTCCCACTGAGCTCCCCTCATCCAGTCAGACAGCAGTGTTCCCGCTGAGCTCCCCTCATCCAGTCAGACAGCAGTGTTCCCACTGAGCTCCTCATCCAGTCAGACAGCAGTGTTCCCACTGAGCTCCCCTCATCCAGTCAGACAGCAGTGTTCCTGCTGAGCTCCCCTCCTCATCCAGTCAGACAGCAGTGTTCCTGCTGAGCTCCCCTCATCCAGTCAGACAGCAGTGTTCCCACTGAGCTCCCCTCATCCAGTCAGACAGCAGTGTTCCCGCTGAGCTCCCCTCATCCAGTCAGACAGCAGTGTTCCCACTGAGCTCCCCTCATCCAGTCAGACAGCAGTGGTCCCACTGAGCTCCCCTCATCCAGTCAGACAGCAGTGTTCCTGCTGAGCTCCCCTCATCCAGTCAGACAGCAGTGTTCCTGCTGAGCTCCCCTCATCCAGTCAGACAGCAGTGGTCCCACTGAGCTCCCCTCATCCAGTCAGACAGCAGTGTTCCTGCTGAGCTCCCCTCATCCAGTCAGACAGCAGTGTTCCCACTGAGCTCCCTCATCCAGTCAGACAGCAGTGTTCCCACTGAGCTCCCCATCCAGTCAGACAGCAGTGTTCCTGCTGAGCTCCCCTCATCCAGTCAGACAGCAGTGGTCCCACTGAGCTCCCCTCATCCAGTCAGACAGCAGTGTTCCCACTGAGCTCCCCTCATCCAGTCAGACAGCAGTGTTCCCACTGATCTCCCCTCATCCAGTCAGACAGCAGTGTTCCTGCTGAGCTCCCCTCATCCAGTCAGACAGCAGTGTTCCCACTGAGCTCCCCTCATCCAGTCAGACAGCAGTGTTCCTGCTGAGCTCCCCTCATCCAGTCAGACAGCAGTGTTCCCACTGAGCTCCCCTCATCCAGTCAGACAGCAGTGTTCCTGCTAAGTTCCCCTCATCCAGTCAGACAGCAGTGGTCCCACTGAGCTCCCCTCATCCAGTCAGACAGCAGTGTTCCTGCTGAGCTCCCCTCATCCAGTCAGACAGCAGTGTTCCCACTGAGCTCCCCTCATCCAGTCAGACAGCAGTGTTCCCACTGAGCTCCCCTCATCCAGTCAGACAGCAGTGTTCCTGCTGAGCTCCCCTCATCCAGTCAGACAGCAGTGTTCCTGCTGAGCTCCCTCATCCAGTCAGACAGCAGTGTTCCCGCTGAGCTCCTCATCCAGTCAGACAGCAGTGTTCCTGCTGAGCTCCCCTCATCCAGTCAGACAGCAGTGTTCCTGCTGAGCTCCCCTCCCCTCATCCAGTCAGACAGCAGTGTTCCTGCTGAGCTCCCCTCATCCAGTCAGACAGCAGTGTTCCCACTGAGCTCCCCTCATCCAGTCAGACAGCAGTGTTCCCGCTGAGCTCCCCTCATCCAGTCAGACAGCAGTGTTCCCACTGAGCTCCCCTCATCCAGTCAGACAGCAGTGTTCCCACTGAGCTCCCCTCATCCAGTCAGACAGCAGTGTTCCTGCTGAGCTCCCCTCCCCTCATCCAGTCAGACAGCAGTGTTCCTGCTGAGCTCCCCTCATCCAGTCAGACAGCAGTGTTCCCACTGAGCTCCCCTCATCCAGTCAGACAGCAGTGTTCCCGCTGAGCTCCCCTCATCCAGTCAGACAGCAGTGTTCCCACTGAGCTCCCCTCATCCAGTCAGACAGCAGTGGTCCCACTGAGCTCCCCTCATCCAGTCAGACAGCAGTGTTCCTGCTGAGCTCCCCTCATCCAGTCAGACAGCAGTGTTCCTGCTGAGATAGAGTAGTAGTGAAATGCTGAATACAACAGGTGTAGTAGACCTCACAGTGAAATGCTGAATACAACAGGTGTAGTAGACCTCACAGTGAAATGCTGAATACAACAGGTGTAGGTAGAACTCACAGTGAAATGCTGAATACAACAGGTGTAGTAGACTTCACAGTGAAATGCTGAATACAACAGGTGTTGTAGACCTCACAGTGAAATGCTGAATACAACAGGTGTAGTAGACCTTACAGTGAAATGCTGAATACAACAGGTGTAGTAGACCTGACAGTGAAATGCTGAATACAACAGGTGTAGTAGACCTCACAGTGAAATGCTGAATACAACAGGTGGAGTAGACCTCACAGTGAAATGCCGAATACAACAGGTGTAGTAGACCTCACAGTGAAATGCTGAATACAACAGGTGTAGTAGACCTTACAGTGAAATGCTGAATACAACAGGTAGACCTCACAGTGAAATGCTGAATACAACAGGTGGAGTACACCTCACAGTGAAATGCTGAATACAACAGGTGTAGTAGACCTCACAGTGAAATGCTGAATACAACAGGTGTAGTAGACCTCACAGTGAAATGCTGAATACAACAGGTGTAGGTAGAACTCACAGTGAAATGCTGAATACAACAGGTGTAGTAGACCTCACAGTGAAATGCTGAATACAACAGGTGTAGGTAGAACTCACAGTGAAATGCTGAATACAACAGGTGTAGTAGACCTCACAGTGAAATGCTGAATACAACAGGTGTAGTAGACCTTACAGTGAAATGCTGAATACAACAGGTGTAGTAGACCTTACAGTGAAATGCTGAATACAACAGGTGTAGTAGACCTCACAGAGACATGTTTTCTTACAAGCCCTTAAATCGACAATGGAGTTTGAAAATAATACATATAAGAAATAAAAGTAACAAATAATTAAAGAGCAGCATTAAAATAACAATATATCACATAAATTAAACTCTTATTCATATATCACTTCTAACCTGATACACATAAAATATACATTTTACAAAGACATTAGCATGTTTAATACATTAGCATGTTTAATACATTAGCACGTTTAAAACATTAGCATGTTTAATACATTAGCACGTTTAATACATTAGCACATTTAATACATTAGCACATGTAATACATTAGCATGTTTAATACATTAGCACATTTAATACATTTGCATGTTTAATAAATTAGCACATGTAATACATTATCATGTTTAATACATTAGCATGTTTAATACATTAGCACATTTAATACATTAGCACGTTTAATACATTAGCTTGTTTTATACATTAGCACATTTATTACATTAGCATGTTTAATACATTAGCATGTTTAATACATTAGCATGTTTAATACACTAGCATGTTTAATACATTAGCATGTTTAATACATTAGCACGTTTAATACATTAGCACGTTTAAGACATTAGCACGTTTAATACATTAGCACGTTTAAAACATTAGCATGTTTAATACATTAGCACGTTTAATACATTAGCACATTTAATACATTAGCACATGTAATACATTAGCATGTTTAATACATTAGCACATTTAATACATTAGCATGTTTAATAAATTAGCACATTTAATACATTATCATGTTTAATACATTAGCATGTTTAATACATTAGCACATTTAATACATTAGCACGTTTAATACATTAGCTTGTTTTATACATTAGCACATTTAATACATTAGCATGTTTAATACATTAGCATGTTTAATACATTAGCATGTTTAATACACTAGCATGTTTAATACATTAGCATGTTTAATACATTAGCATGTTTAATACATTAGCACGCTTAATACATTAGCACGCTTAATACATTAGCATGTTTAATACATTAGCACGCTTTAATACATTAGCACATTTAATACATTAGCACGTTTAATACACTAGCATGTTTAATACATTAGCATGTTTAATACATTAACACATTTAAACATTAGCATGTTTAATACACTAGCACATTTAATACATTAGCATGTTTAATACATTAGCATGTTTAATACATTAACACATTTAATACATTAGAACATTTAATACATTAGCACGTTTAATACATTAGTTTCAAGCAACAGAGCATAACCTGAAACCCCACCTCTTCAAGGAATACCTAGGATAGGATAAAGTAATCCTCCTCACCCCCCCCCCCCTTAAATGATTTAGATGCACTATTGTAAAGTGGCTGTTCCACTGGATGTCAGAAGGTGAATTCACCAATTTGTAAGTCGCTCTGGATAAGAGCGTCTGCTAAATGACTTAAATGTAAATGTAATGCTTTGAATACTGGTCTGTTTTGACAAATATGCAGTTTTTGGGCAAATTCTCATCACTTTGCTCAATTTGTCACATACAATGATTGTGTATGGCTGTTGAATTGTCAGAACACTAATCAGCTATGACTGTCCCTTATATAAGGCCCTCAATGTACAGAACACTAATCAGCTATGACTGTCCCTTATATAAGGCCCTCAATGTACAGAACATTAATCAGCTATGACTGTCCCTTATATAAGGCCCTCAATGTGCAGAACACTAATCAGCTATGACTGTCCCTTATATAAGGCCCTCAATGTACAGAACATTAATCAGCTATGACTGTCCCTTATATAAGGCCCTCAATGTACAGAACATTAATCAGCTATGACTGTCCCTTATATAAGGCCCTCAATGTACAGAACACTAATCAGCTATGACTGTCCCTTATATAAGGCCCTCAATGTACAGAACACTAATCAGCTATGACTGTCCCTTATATAAGGCCCTCAATGTACAGAACATTAATCAGCTATGACTGTCCCTTATATAAGGCCCTCAATGTACAGAACATTAATCAGCTATGACTGTCCCTTATATAAGGCCCTCAATGTACAGAACACTAATCAGCTCTCACAACTCCTCTCTAATTGCTTGCTGTGTCACCCAAAGTGCTGTTGAGACACAATTTGTTCATCGCATTTGATAAAGCAGCGTCTCCCTCAGTGAACGTAGCTGCTGACATACTGGCTGCTCTGTCAATGCAGAGTTTGCCACATAAAGACATACTGGCTGCTCTGTCAATGTAGAGTTTGCCACATAAAGACATACTGGCTGCTCTGTCGATGCAGAGTTTGCCACTTAAAGACATACTGGCTGCTCTGTCAATGTAGAGTTTGCCACATAAAGACATACTGGCTGCTCTGTCAATGTAGAGTTTGCCACATAAAGACATACTGGCTGCTCTGTCAATGCAGAGTTTGCCACATAAAGACATACTGGCTGCTCTGTCAATGTAGAGTTTGCCACATAAAGACATACTGGCTGCTCTGTCAATGTAGAGTTTGCCACATAAAGACATACTGGCTGCTCTGTCAATGTAGAGTTTGCCACATAAAGACATACTGGCTGCTCTGTCGATGCAGAGTTTGCCACTTAAAGACATACTGGCTGCTCTGTCAATGTAGAGTTTGCCACTTAAAGACATACTGGCTGCTCTGTCAATGCAGAGTTTGCCACTTAAAGACATACTGGCTGCTCTGTCAATGTAGAGTTTGCCACATAAAGACATACTGGCTGCTCTGTCAATGCAGAGTTTGCCACATAAAGACATACTGGCTGCTCTGTCAATGCAGAGTTTGCCACATAAAGACATACTGGCTGCTCTGTCAATGCAGAGTTTGCCACATAAAGACATACTGGCTGCTCTGTCAATGCAGAGTTTGCCACATAAAGACATACTGGCTGCTCTGTCAATGCAGAGTTTGCCACATAAAGACATACTGGCTGTTCTGTCAATGCAGAGTTTGCCACATAAAGACATACTGGCTGCTCTGTCAATGCAGAGTTTGCCACATAAAGACATACTGGCTGTTCTGTCAATGCAGAGTTTGCCACATAAAGACATACTGGCTGCTCTGTCAATGCAGAGTTTGCCACATAAAGACATACTGGCTGCTCTGTCAATGCAGAGTTTGCCACATAAAGACATACTGGCTGCTCTGTCAATGCAGAGTTTGCCACATAAAAACAGTTTTGGGGCATCGCGACCACATTACAGAGGTCACACATTAATTTGCGTTCTGGGTTCCTTCATACTACATTCTTTTGAGGACGTTATCATTTCACATCCTATGATATACAGCTGCCCATTTTCTGTGCAACCTCTCTGTTCAACAGTTTTTGTGACGAGGTGGATCTTCACTAATTTCTAGGGCTGGCTGGTACCAGAACCAATGCACACACCTATCCTGTAGTTGTGCCAAGTGTCATCGAAGGAAACGTGAATGTCTATGATGGCATCCTCCTCCTTCAGTAACTCTGGTACGTCTGGGTCTATATCTGTGTATGCTCTTCTAATTATCTGTCCTCTCCATTGACTGTAGTCCTCTCCATTGACTGTAGCCCTGACTCTAGTCCTCTCCATTGACTGTAGTCCTCTCCATTGACTGTAGCCCTGACTCTAGTCCTCTCCATTGACTGTAGCCCTCTCCATTGACTCTAGTCCTCTCCATTGACTGTAGTCCTCTCCATTGACTGTAGCCCTGACTCTAGTCCTCTCCATTGACTGTAGCCCTCTCCATTGACTGTAGTCCTCTCCATTGACTGTAGCCCTCTCCATTGACTGTAGCCCTCTCCATTGACTGTAGCCCTCTCCATTGACTGTAGTCCTCTCCATTGACTGTAGTCCTCTCCATTGACTGTAGTCCTCTCCATTGACTGTAACCCTGACTCTAGTCCTCTCCATTGACTGTAGCCCTGACTCTAGTCCTCTCCATTGACTGTAGTCCTCTCCATTGACTGTAGCCCTCTCCATTGACTCTAGTCCTCTCCATTGACTGTAGTCCTCTCCATTGACTGTAGCCCTGACTCTAGTCCTCTCCATTGACTGTAGTCCTCTCCATTGACTGTAGTCCTCTCCATTGACTGTAGCCCTCTCCATTGACTGTAGCCCTCTCCATTGACTGTAGTCCTCTCCATTGACTGTATCCCTGACTCTAGTCCTCTCCATTGACTGTAGCCCTCTCCATTGACTGTAGTCCTCTCCATTGACTGTAGTCCTCTAAATTGGCTGTAGCCCTCTCCATTGACTGTAGCCCTCTCCATTGACTGTAGCCCTCTCCATTGACTGTAGTCCTCTCCATTGACTGTAGTCATCTCCATTGACTGTAGTCCTCTCCATTGACTGTAGCCCTGACTGTAGTCCTCTCCATTGACTGTAGTCCTCTCCATTGACTGTAGTCCTCTCCATTGACTGTAGTCCTCTCCATTGACTCTAGTCCTCTACATTGACTGTAGCCCTGACTGTAGTCCTCTCCATTGACTGTAGTCCTCTCCATTGACTGTAGTCCTCTCCATTGACTGTAGTCCTCTCCATTGACTGTATTAGAATTTGTATGATATCTGAAAATGTAGACTCTTACATGGATGAACGTATCACAGCAGGCTGGAACCATTTAACTCTGTTTTCTTTGTAGCTACATCTTGTTTGTTCAGCGTTGTGTCATGTCACTCCACGTTCACACTGATCGTTGACGTGTGCAGGAAGTAGCTCATTATTTTCCAACTGATCTGTTGATGGCGCCTGCTAAATTCAGGGTATCAATGTTGTTGAGAAAAGTAGCAAAAAATGTTTGTAGTCCTCGATGGCTAACGTTATATCTTTTCATAAACGCCACGGTGGAAAGGATTTATCAACACATACTGAGCAGCTCATGTTATTGGCAGAAGCATGCTACATGCCAGACCAATCAAAACTCATCTCCCAGCATGTCCAGCCCATCCATTATCTCAGCCAATAATGGATAGCAGGAAGGTTCCGTGGCTAAACAAACGAGGCTCGGAATTTAACCATCTCATTCATATTTACAGATTGAATACAAGTTTGCTATTGAGGCACATTAAAGAGCACTTGTTCCAGAATGCATTTCTGCCCCCCCCCCCCAAAAAAAAAAAAAAAAAACAACAACAACAAAAACATTTTTTCCAAATGCCTGTGGAGTAATGACATGCGGCACGAGCTTCCTGAACTGGTCACAAATTCTCCCCAAGACGATACAACAGAATGAATTTTAGCTAAAGGTTATTTACTTTTATTTGTGTGTACATTTGCTCTTTGACAGTTTATTGGATTTCATGGGAATGTTCATTTTTTCCCCCTCACCTAACCTGACCATAGCAGCACCCTCTGCGGTGCTACCGCACAGTCCCAGAGAAGACACCAGGCATAATACATTATATTGGACCGTTTCCAGAGATGATTTGTTCATTTATCTCCGTCAGGGCCTGGAGCAACGTTCCGCTTCAGAGTAGGAGGGAAAAAATCATCATGAATATTTATGAGCTGATAAATGTCTTCGTCGGTCACAGCTCTCCCTCTCGTTACCATCACAGCTCTCCCTCTCTCTCTCTGTCTCTCTCTCTGTCTCTCTCTCTCTCTCTCTCTCTCTCTCTGTCTCTCTCTCTCTCTGTCTCTCTCTCTCTCCCTCTCGTTACCATCACAGCTCTCCCTCTCGTTACCATCACAGCTCTCCCTCTCGTTACCATCACAGCTCCCTCTCTCTCTCTCTCTCTCTGTCTCTCTCTCTCTCTGCCTCTCTCTCTGTCTCTCTCTCTCTCTGTCTCTCTCTCTCTCTCTCTCTGTCTCTCTCTCTCTCTCTCTCTCTCTCTGTCTCTCTCTCTCTGCCTCTCTCTCTCTCTCTCTCTCTCTCTCTCTCTCTCTCTCTCTGTCTCTCTCTCTCTCTCTCTGTCTCTCTCTCTCTGTCTCTCTCTCTCTCTCTGTCTCTCTCTCTCTCTCTCTCTCTCTCTCTCTCTCTCTCTCTCTCTCTCTCTCTCTCTCTCTCTCTCTCTCTCTCTCTCTCTCTGTCTCTCTCTCTCTCTGTCTCTCTCTCTCTCTCCCTCCCTCCCTCCCTTCATCCAGTCATGTGTGAGCTAAGACATGGCTTCTAATGCCGACTCCATGTTCATTGTTGAAACAGAAAGGCAGATTCAGGTTTGATTCAGACAAAGCCGCATGGTCAGTGAGCCTCCCCGAGGAACCAGGCAGGGCAAGCAGCAGGTGGTGGGTTGCGCTGTGGGCATGGAGACCTCCAAATTCGGACAAACTCTGAAACGTCCTCAGCAAGGGACTAACCGGACTGGGTATGAGAGCGGAGTGTGTGGTATTGAAGACCAGAGTGGTGGCAAGGTCTCCTGGAAGACAACAGGTGTAGATGTCACATCCAGACCTCTGTCTGTCTGCCACCAAACTTTCTCTGCTCAGCCCCTGTCCCTCTGTCTGTCCCTCCTTCAATCTCTCCGGACTCCAATCACCTCCTAGCCTCGCTCTGTCATTTCTTGGCAAAGTAAGATGAGTCTTAGATTACCCAGCCAGAGCGGAAGGACAACATCTTGTTCACACTCTCCACCCCTGCCAGCTTCTCCACCCCTGCCAGCTTCTCCACCACTGCCAGCTACTCAAGTCTCCACACCTGCCAGCTTCTCAACTCTCCACCCCTGCCAGCTTCTCCACCACTGCCAGCTACTCAAGTCTCCACACCTGCCAGCTTCTCAACTCTCCACCCCTGCCAGCTTCTCCACCCCTGCCAGCTTCTCAACTCTCCACCCCTGCCAGCTTCTCAACTCTCCACCCCTGCCAGCTTCTCAACTCTCCAACCCCTGCCAACCTCACAACATGCAATTTTTTTGCACATTTTACATTTACATTTGAGTAATATAACAGATGCTCTTACCCAGAGTGTCTCACAGTAGTGAGTCATACGTTTCCATATTGGTCCCCCGTGGGAATCGAACCCACAACTCTCTACCAACTGAGCCACTTATCCCCCGATATGATTCATCTCAGACAGAGTCTCCATGTATAATTAGCAGGATATTTGACGAGGTGCGATCAGTAATCACCCGCCGAGACGATATGAAAACCTGCTAATGAATTCCTGAAGCCTGTTCATCCATGTTGTTTTAACAGTGGAGGTGTGGGGCTGGCGGGGGCGACCATCATGGCCCATCACGGCTTCCTAGTTTCCTGGGACTGGTGTAACACCACAGCACCATCACGTCTTCCTAGTTTCCTGCCTGGGACTGATGTAACACCACAGCACCATCATGGCTTCCTAGTTTCCTGGGACTGATGTAACACCACAGCACCATCATGGCTTCCTAGTTTCCTGCCTGGGACTGGTGTAACACCACAGCACCATCACGTCTTCCTAGTTTCCTGCCTGGGACTGGTGTAACACCACAGCACCATCACGTCTTCCTAGTTTCCTGCCTGGGACTGGTGTAACACCACAGCACCATCACGGCGTCCTAGTTTCCTGCCTGGGACTGGTGTAACACCACAGCACCATCACGTCTTCCTAGTTTCCTGCCTGGGACTGGTGTAACACCACAGCACCATCACGTCTTCCTAGTTTCCTGCCTGGGACTGGTGTAACACCACAGCACCATCACGGCTTCCTAGTTTCCTGCCTGGGACTGATGTAACACCACAGCACCGTCACTTCTTCCTAGTTTCCTGCCTGGGACTGGTGTAACACCACAGCACCATCACGTCTTCCTAGTTTCCTGCCTGGGACTGGTGTAACACCACAGCACCATCACGGCTTCCTAGTTTCCTGCCTGGGACTGATGTAACACCACAGCACCGTCACTTCTTCCTAGTTTCCTGCCTGGGACTGATGTAACACCACAGCACCGTCACGGGTTTTATCAGTTTCCTGCCTGGGACTGGTGTAACACCACAGCACCATCATGGCTTCCTAGTTTCCTGCCTGGGACTGGTGTAACACCACAGCACCATCACGGCGTCCTAGTTTCCTGCCTGGGACTGGTGTAACACCACAGCACCATCACGGGTTTCATCAGTTTCCTGCTTTAGATAGATGCATCATTGCAGCTGCTCCATGTGTCCATGGAGACTGACGTGTGAATACGTATCATGTTAAACAACCAATACAAACTATTTATATAACCTATCTATCTATATATCCTCTCTACCTATATAACCTATCTATCTATATATCCTCTCTACCTATATAACCTATCTATCTATATATCCTCTCTACCTATATAACCTATCTATCTATATATCCTCTCTACCTATATAACCTATCTATCTATATATCCTCTCTACCTATATAACCTATCTATCTATATATCCTCTCTACCTATATAACCTATCTATCTATATATCCTCTCTACCTATATAACCTATCTATCTATATATCCTCTCTACCTATATAACCTATCTATATATCCTCTCTACCTATATAACCTATCTATCTACAGTGCATTCGGAAAGTATTCAGACCCCTTGACTTTTTCCACATTTTGTTTTGTTTACAGCCTTATTCTAAAATGGTTTAAATAAAACAACTTCCTCATCAATCTACACACAACACCCCATAATGACATCACAATACCCCATAATGACATCACAATAGCCCCATAATGACATCACAATACCCCCATAATGACATCACAATACCCCATAATGACATCACAATACCCCATAATGACATCACAATACCCCATAATGACATCACAATACCCCCATAATGACATCACAATACCCCCATAATGACATCACAATACCCCATAATGACGAGCCGAAAACATATTTTCAGAATGTATTAAAAATGAAAAACAGATGATTTACGTTAGTATTCAGACCCTTTGCTTTGAGACTCGAAATTGAGCTCAGGTTCATCCATTGATCATCATTGAGATGTTTCTACAACTTGATTGGAGTCCACCTGTTGATTGGACATGATTTGGTAAGGCACACACACGCACCTGTCTCTATAAGGTCTCACCGTTGACAGTGAATGTCTGAGCAGAAACCAGGCCATGAGGTTGAAGGAATTGTCCGTAGAGCTCCGAGACAGGATTGTGTTGAGGCACAGATCTGGGGAAGGGTACCATAACATTTCTGCAGCATTGAAGGTCCCCAAGAACACAGTGGCTTCTATCATTCTTAAATGGATGAAGATTGGAACCACCAAGACTCTTCCTAGAGCTGGCTGCCCGGCCAAACTGAGCAATCGGGGGAGAAAGGCCTTGGTCAGGGACGAGAACAAGAAGCCGATGGTCACTCTGACAGAGCTCCAGAGTTCCTCTGTGGAGATGGGAGAACCTTCCAGAAGGACAACTATCTCTGCAGCACTCCACCAATCAGGGCTTTATAGGAGAGTGGCCAGACTGAAGCCACTCCTCAGTAAAAGGCACATGTCAGCCCACTGGGAGTTTACCAAAAGACACCTAAAGGACGCCCAGACACCTAAAGGACGCCCAGCGCCCAGGATCTCAGACTGGGGTGAAGGTTCACCTTCCAACAGCACAATGACCCTAAGCACACAGCCGGGATAATGCAGGAGTGGCTTCAGGACAAGTCTCTGAATATCCTTGAGTGGCCCAGCCAGAGCCTGGACTTGAACCCAATCAAACATCTCTGGAGAGACCTGAAAATAGCTGTGCAGCGACGCTCCCCATCAAACCTGACAGAACTTGAGAGGATCTGCAGAGAAGAATGGGAGAAACTCCCCAAATACAGGTGTGTCAAGCTTGTAGCGTCATACGCAAGAAGACTGGAGGCTGTAATCACTGCCAAAGGTTCTTCAACAAAGTACTGAGAATGGATACTTATGTAAATGTGATATTTCATTATTTATTTTTTTGAATACATTTGCATCAATTTCTAGAATCCTGTTTTAAGCTTCATCATTAAGGGGTATTGTGATGTCATTATGGGGTATTGTGATGTCATTATGGGGTATTGTGATGTCATTATGGGGTTTTGTGTGTTGATTGATGAGGGGGAAAAATAACAATTTAATCAATTTTAGAACAAGGCTGTGACGTTGTATGTGCTGCCAAAGGTGCTTCAACAAAGTACTGAGTAAAGCGTCTGAATACTTATGTAAATGTGATATTTTTGTTTTATTTTATTTATAATTAGCAAAAATGTCTAAAAACCTATTTTTTTATTTGTCGTTATGGGGTTTTGTGTGTAGATTGATTCCATTTTAGAATGAGGCTGTAACGTAACAAAATGTGGAGAAAGTCAAGGGGTCTGAATGCTTTCTGAATGCACTGCATGTCTAGCAGCAGCCTCTAAGGTGCAGGGTTGAGAAACTGGGTGGTAACCGGCTAGTGATGGCTGTTTAATTTGTAAGTCGCTCTGGATAAGAGTGTCTGCCAAATGACTTAAATGTAAATGTAAATGTTTAACAGTGCTAGTGATGGCTGTTTAACAGTGCTAGTGATGGCTGTTTAACAGTGCTAGTGATGGCTGTTTAAAAGTGCTAGTGATGGCTGTTTAACAGTGCTAGTGATGGCTGTTTAACAGTGCTAGTGATGGCTATTTAACAGTGCTAGTGATGGCTATTTAACAGTGCTAGTAATGGCTGTTTAACAGTGTTAGTGATGGCTGTTTAACAGTCTGATGGCCTTGAGATAGAAGCTGTTTTTCAGTCTCTCGGTCCCAGCTTTGATGCACCTCTACTGACCTCGCCTTCTGGATGATAGAAAGGGGTGAACAGGCAGTGGCACGGGTGGTTGATGTCCTTGATTATTTTTTTCCTGTGACATCGGTGGTGTAGGTGTCCTGGAGGGCAGGTAGTTTGCTCCCCGGTGATGCGTTGTGCAGACCTCACTACCCTCTGGAGAGCCCTGCAGTTGCCGTACCAGGCGGTGATACAGCCCGACAGGATGCTCGCAATTGTGCATCTGTAAAAGTTTCTGAGGTGTTAGGGGCTAAGCCAAATTTCTTCAGCCTCCAGCCATCAACATTGTGAACAGCGCCCCATGGTGGCGGGTAATGGTATGGGCAGACATAAGCTACAGACTTTGAACACAACTGCATTTTAATCCATTTCAATTTGAAGATGAGATCCTGAGACTCATTGTCGGTGCCATTCATCCGCCGACCTCCTGATTCAGCATAATAACGCACGGCTCCATGGTCCCAAGGACCTGCACACTCACCAGTTATGTCAACCATTGAGCATGTTTGGGATGCTCTGGGTTGGCTCCAATCAACAGCCCGGTCAACTCTTATGTGGAGCTGGGTTGTGTTGCACGAGGCTGATGGCCACTGACTGGTTTCACCTTTTGTTTCAGATGTTTGTGTCCAACAGATCCGTATTCCCAGTCATGTGAAGTCCAGAGATTAATTCATTTATTTCATTTGACTGATTTCCTGATACGAACTGTAACTCAGTAACATTTTAGAAATGTTTGCCGTGTTACAGTTATATGTGTCATGTTGTCCAGGCGAATGATGTCTCTGGTTGTCTCATCTCTCACAGCCAGAAGAGGACTGACCCACCCCTCAGAGCCTGGTTCCTCTCTAGGTTTCTTCCTAGGTTCTGGCCTTTCTAGGGCGTTTTTCCTCATAGCCTGGTTCCTCTCTAGGTTTATAATCTCCACCTGGTACAGCCAGAAGAGGACTGACCACCCTTCAGAGCATGGTTCCTCACTAGGTTTATAATCTCCACCTGGTACAGCCAGAAGAGGACTGGCCACCCTTCAGAGCCTGGTTCCTCTCTAGGTTTATAATCTCCTCCTGGTACAGCCAGAAGAGGACTGGCCACCCTTCAGAGCCTGGTTCCTCTCTAGGTTTATAATCTCCACCTGGTACAGCCAGAAGAGGACTGACCCACCCTTCAGAGCCTGGTTCCTCTCTAGGTTTATAATCTCCACCTGGTACAGCCAGAAGAGGACTGGCCACCCTTCAGAGCCTGGTTCCTCTCTAGGTTTATAATCTCCACCTGGTACAGCCAGAAGAGGACTGGCCACCCTTCAGAGCCTGGTTCCTCTCTAGGTTTATAATCTCCACCTGGTACAGCCAGAAGAGGACTGACCCACCCTTCAGAGCCTGGTTCCTCTCTAGGTTTCTTCCTAGGTTCTGTCCTTTCTAGGGAGTTTTTCCTCATCCCCTGGTTCCTCTCTAGGTTTCTTCCTAGGTTCTGGCCTTTCTAGGGAGTTTTTCCTCATCGCCTGGTTCCTCTCTAGGTTTCTTCCTAGGTTCTGGCCTTTCTAGGGAGTTTTTCCCCATAGTCTGGTTCCTCTCTAGGTTTCTTCCTAGGTTCTGGCCTTTCTAGGGAGTTTTTCCTAGCCACCGTGCTTCTACACCTGCATTGCTTGCTGTTAGGGGTTTTAGGCTGGGTTTCTGTACAGCACTTTGAGACGTCAGCTGATGTAAGAAGGGCTTTATAAATACATTTGATTGTAAGCCACTATGTGTAGATTCAGAGGTGTTGGGTGTGTTGGGGGACTATTAGGGACAGTTTGGTCCAGTCTTTAGGTAGGAGTTGTTATAGTTGGGAGGTGCCAGATGAAAGGCTCAGTTTATTTCCCTCCCTGCCACCGGAGAGAAAATGTTGCTCCCGTAATTATGTCCTAAATTATCTGTCATCAAGTGAAGAGGGCTATTGATTGGCTGCTTTCCTTCCTCTGACATGATGTTTCAGCTCAGAGAGTCTGTCTAGAGAGGGAAACACAGGGAGGGGAGAGAGGGGAGCGGGGGGAAAGGTTTGGTGAAGGGGAGAAGAGGGGGAGGGGAGAAGAGAGGAGAGAGGGAAACGGGGGTAAAAGAGGGGAGTGGGGGGAAAAGAGGGGAGCGAGGGGGGAAAGAGGGGAGAGAGGGGCGCGGGGGAATGGAGGGGGGTGGGGGTGGGAGAGAGGACAGGGAGAAGAGAAGAGGGGGGGTGGGGGGTGGGAGAGACGACAGGGAGAAGAGAAGAGGGGGTGGGGGGTGGGAGAGAGGACAGGGAGAGTAAACTGACTACAGGTCAGATCTCAGACTACAGGTCAGGTCTCAGACTACAGGTCAGCTCTCAGTCTACAGGTCAGGTCTCAGTCTACAGGTCAAGTCTCAGACTACAGTTCAGGTCTCAGTCTACAGGTCTCAGTCTACAGGTCAGGTCTCAGTCTACAGTTCAGGTCTCAGTCTACAGGTCTCAGTCTACAGGTCTCAGTCTACAGGTCAGGTCTCAGTCTACAGGTCAGGTCTCAGTCTACAGGTCAGGTCTCAGTCTACAGGTCAGGTCTCAGTCTACAGTTCAGGTCTCAGACTACAGGTCTCAGTCTACAGGTCAGGTCTCAGTCTACAGTTCAGGTCTCAGTCTACAGGTCTCAGTCTACAGGTCAGGTCTCAGTCTACAGGTCAGGTCTCAGTCTACAGGTCAGGTCTCAGTCTACAGGTCAGGTCTCAGTCTACAGGTCTCAGTCTACAGGTCTCAGTCTACAGGTCAGGACTCAGTCTACAGGTCAGGTCTCAGTCTACAGGTCTCAGTCTACAGGTCAGGTCTCAGTCTACAGGTCAGGTCTCAGGCTACAGGTCTCAGTCTACAGGTCAGGTCTCAGTCTACAGGTCAGGTCTCAGTCTACAGGTCAGGTCTCAGTCTACAGGTCAGGTCTCAGTCTACAGGTCAAGTCTCAGTCTACAGTTCAGGTCTCAGACTACAGGTCAGGTCTCAGTCTACAGGTCAGGTCTCAGTCTACAGGTCTCAGTCTACAGGTCAGGTCTCAGTCTACAGGTCTCAGTCTACAGGTCAACTCTCAGACTACAGGTCAGGTCTCAGACTACAGGTCAACTCTCAGTCTACAGGTCTCAGTCTACAGGTCTCAGGCTACAGGTCAGGTTTCAGTCTACAGGTCAGGTCTCAGTCTACAGGTCAGGTCTCAGTCTACAGGGCAGGTCTCAGTCTACAGGTCCCAGACTACAGGTCAACTCTCAGACTACAGGTCAGGTCTGAGTCTACAGGTCTCAGTCTACAGGTCAGGTCTCAGTCTACAGGTCAGGTCTCAGTCTACAGGTCAGGTCTCAGTCTACAGGTCCCAGACTACAGGTCAACTCTCAGACTACAGGTCAGGTCTCAGACTACAGGTCAACTCTCAGTCTACAGGTCTCAGTCTACAGGTCTCAGGCTACAGGTCAGGTTTCAGTCTACAGGTCAGGTCTCAGTCTACAGGTCAGATCTCAGTCTACAGGGCAGGTGTCAGTCTACAGGTCCCAGACTACAGGTCAACTCTCAGACTACAGGTCAGGTCTCAGTCTACAGGTCTCAGTCTACAGGTCAGGTCTCAGTCTACAGGTCAGGTCTCAGTCTACAGGTCAGGTCTCAGTCTACAGGTCAGGTCTCAGTCTACAGGTCTGATCTCAGTCTACAGGTCTCAGTCTACAGGTCTCAGACTACAGGTCAGGTCTCAGTCTACAGGTCAGGTCTCAGTCTACAGTTCAGCTCTCAGACTACAGGTCAGGTCTCAGTCTACAGGTCAGGTCTCAGACTACAGGTCAGGTCTCAGTCTACAGGTCTCAGTCTACAGGTCAGGTCTCAGTCTACAGGTCAGCTCTCAGACTACAGGTCAGGTCTCAGTCTACAGGTCTCAGACTACAGGTCAGGTCTCAGTCTACGGGTCTCAGACTACAGGTCAGGTCTCAGTCTACAGGTCAGCTCTCAGTCTACAGGTCTCAGTCTACAGGTCTCAGTCTACAGGTCAGGTCTCTGTCTACAGGTCAGGTCTCAGTCTACAGGTCTCAGTCTACAGGTCAGGTCTCAGTCTACAGGTCAGGTCTCAGTCTACAGGTCAGGTCTCAGACTACAGGTCAGGTCTCAGACTACAGGTCAGGTCTCAGTCTACAGGTCAGGTGTCAGTCTACAGCTCTCAGTCTACAGGTCAGGTCTCAGTCTACAGGTCAGGTCTCAGACTACAGCTCTCAGTCTACAGGTCAGGTCTCAGTCTACAGATCTCAGTCTACAGGTCTCAGTCTACAGGTCAGGTCTCAGTCTACAGGTCAGGTCTCAGTCTACAGGTCTCAGTGTACAGGTCAGGTCTCAGACTACAGGTCAGGTCTCAGTCTACAGGTCAGGTCTCAGACTACAGGTCAGGTCTCAGTCTACAGGTCAGCTCTCAGACTACAGGTCAGGTCTCAGTCTACAGGTCAGGTCTCAGACTACAGGTCAGGTCTCAGTCTACAGGTCAGGTCTCAGTCTACAGGTCAGGTCTCAGTCTACATGTCAGGTCTCAGACTACAGGTCAGGTCTCAGTCTACAGGTCAGGTCTCAGACTACAGGTCAGGTCTCAGACTACAGGTCAGGTCTCAGTCTACAGGTCAGGTCTCAGACTACAGGTCAGGTCTCAGTCTACAGGTCTCTCAGTCTACAGGTCAGGTCTCAGTCTACAGGTCTCAGTCTACAGGTCAGGTCTACAGGTCTCAGTCAGGTCAGGTCTCAGTCTACAGGTCAGGTCTCAGTCTACAGGCCAGGTCTCAGTCTACAGGTCTCAGTCTACAGGTCTCCAGTCTACAGGTCTCAGTCTACAGGTCTCTCAGTCTGAGGTCTCAGTCTACAGGTCAGGTCTCAGACTACAGGTCAGGTCTCAGTCTACAGGTCAGGTCTCCAGTCTACAGGTCTCAGTCTACAGGTCTCAGTCTCTCAGGTCTCAGACTACAGGTCAGGTCTCAGTCTACAGGTCTCAGTCTACAGGTCAGGTCTCACTGCAGGTCAGGTCTCAGACTACAGGTCAGGTCTCAGTCTACAGGTCAGGTCTCAGTCTACAGGTCAGGTCTCAGTCTACAGGTCTCAGTCTACAGGTCAGGTCTCAGTCTACAGGTCTCAGTCTACAGGTCAGGTCTCAGTCTACAGGTCAGGTCTCAGTCTACAGGCCAGGTCTCAGTCTACAGGTCTCAGTCTACAGGTCTCAGTCTACAGGTCTCAGTCTACAGGTCAGGTCTCAGTCTACAGGTCTCAGTCTACAGGTCAGGTCTCAGACTACAGGTCAGGTCTCAGTCTACAGGTCATGTCTCAGTCTACAGGTCAGGTCTCAGTCTACAGGTCTCAGCTCAGGTCAGGTCTCAGACTACAGGTCAGGTCTCAGTCTACAGGTCTCAGTCTACAGGTCAGGTCTCAGTCTACAGGTCAGCTCTCAGACTACAGGTCAGGTCTCAGTCTACAGGTCTCAGTCTACAGGTCAGGTCTCAGTCTACAGGTCATGTCTCAGACTACAGGTCAGGTCTCAGTCTACAGGTCAGCTCTCAGTCTACAGGTCTCAGTTTACAGGTCTCAGTTTACAGGTCAGGTCTCAGTCTACAGGTCAGTCTACAGGTCAGGTCTCAGTCTACAGGTCAGGTCTCAGTCTACAGGTCAGGTCTCAGTCTACAGGTCAGGTCTCAGTCTACAGGTCAGTCTACAGGTCAGGTCTCAGTCTACAGGTCAGGTCTCAGACTACAGGTCAGGTCTCAGTCTACAGGTCAGGTCTCAGGTCTCAGGTTCAGGTCTCAGTCTACAGGTCAGGTCTCAGTCTACAGGTCTCAGTCTACAGGTCAGGTCTCAGTCTACAGGTCTCAGTCTACAGGTCAGGTCTCAGTCTACAGGTCAGGTCTCAGACTACAGGTCTCAGTCTACAGGTCAGGTCTCAGTCTACAGGTCTCAGTCTACAGGTCAACTCTCAGACTACAGGTCAGGTCTCAGACTACAGGTCAACTCTCAGTCTACAGGTCTCAGTCTACAGGTCTCAGGCTACAGGTCAGGTTTCAGTCTACAGGTCAGGTCTCAGTCTACAGGTCAGGTCTCAGTCTACAGGGCAGGTCTCAGTCTACAGGTCCCAGACTACAGGTCAACTCTCAGACTACAGGTCAGGTCTCAGTCTACAGGTCTCAGTCTACAGGTCAGGTCTCAGTCTACAGGTCAGGTCTCAGTCTACAGGTCAGGTCTCAGTCTACAGGTCCCAGACTACAGGTCAACTCTCAGACTACAGGTCTGATCTCAGTCTACAGGTCTCAGTCTACAGGTCCCAGACTACAGGTCAGGTCTCAGTCTACAGGTCAGGTCTCAGTCTACAGGTCTCAGTCTACAGGTCAGGTCTCAGTCTACAGGTCAGGTCTCAGTCTACAGTTCAGGTCTCAGTCTACAGGTCAGGTCTCAGTCTACAGGTCAGGTCTCAGTCTACAGGTCCCAGACTACAGGTCAACTCTCAGACTACAGGTCTGATCTCATTCTACAGGTCTCAGTCTACAGGTCTCAGACTACAGGTCAGGTCTCAGTCTACAGGTCAGGTCTCAGTCTACAGTTCAGCTCTCAGACTACAGGTCAGGTCTCAGTCTACAGGTCAGGTCTCAGACTACAGGTCAGGTCTCAGTCTACAGGTCTCAGTCTACAGGTCAGGTCTCAGTCTACAGGTCAGCTCAGACTACAGGTCAGGTCTCAGTCTACAGGTCTCAGACTACAGGTCAGGTCTCAGTCTACAGGTCTCAGACTACAGGTCAGGTCTCAGTCTACAGGTCAGCTCTCAGTCTACAGGTCTCAGTCTACAGGTCTCAGACTACAGGTCAGGTCTCAGTCTACAGGTCAGGTCTCAGTCTACAGGTCTCAGTCTACAGGTCTCAGTCTACAGGTCTCAGTCTACAGGTCAGGTCTCAGTCTACAGGTCAGGTCTCAGACTACAGGTCAGGTCTCAGACTACAGGTCAGGTCTCAGTCTACAGGTCTCAGACTACAGGTCAGGTCTCAGTCTACAGGTCAGGTCTCAGACTACAGGTCAGGTCTCAGTCTACAGGTCAGGTCTCAGTCTACAGGTCTCAGTCTACAGGTCAGGTCTCAGTCTACAGGTCAGGTCTCAGTCTACAGGTCAGGTCTCAGTCTACAGGTCAGGTCTCAGGTCTCAGGTCTCAGACTACAGGTCAGGTCTCAGTCTACAGGTCAGGTCTCAGTCTACAGGTCTCAGACTACAGGTCAGGTCTCAGTCTACAGGTCAGGTCTCAGTCTACAGGTCAGGGTCTCAGACTACAGGTCAGGTCTCAGACTACAGGTCAGGTCTCAGTCTACAGGTCAGGTCTCAGTCTACAGGTCAGGTCTCAGTCTACAGGTCAGGTCTCAGTCTACAGGTCAGGTCTCAGTCTAGTCTAGGTCAGGTCTCAGTCTACAGGTCTGATCTCAGTCTACAGGTCAGGTCTCAGACTACAGGTCAACTCTCAGTCTACAGGTCAGGTCTCAGTCTACAGGTCAACTCTCAGTCTACAGGTCAGATCTCAGTGTACAGGTCAGGTCTCAGTCTACAGGTCAGCTCTCAGACTACAGGTCAGGTCTCAGTCTACAGGTCTCAGTCTACAGGTCTCAGTGTACAGGTCTCAGTCTACAGGTCTCAGGCTACAGGTCTCAGTGTACAGGTCTCAGTGTACAGGTCTCAGTCTACAGGTTTCAGTCTACAGGTCTCAGTCTACAGGTCAGGTCTCAGACTACAGGTCAGGTCTCAGTCTACAGGTCAGGTCTCAGACTACAGGTCAGGTCTCAGTCTACAGGTCAGCTCTCAGACTACAGGTCAGGTCTCAGTCTACAGGTCAGGTCTCAGACTACAGGTCAGGTCTCAGTCTACAGGTCAGGTCTCAGTCTACAGGTCAGGTCTCAGACTACAGGTCAGGTCTCAGACTACAGGTCAGGTCTCAGTCTACAGGTCAGGTCTCAGACTACAGGTCAGGTCTCAGTCTACAGGTCTCAGTCTACAGGTCTCAGTCTACAGGTCAGGTCTCAGTCTACAGGTCTCTAGTCTACAGGTCAGGTCTCAGTCTACAGGTCAGGTCTCAGACTACAGGTCAGGTCTCAGTCTACAGGTCAGGTCTCAGACTACAGGTCAGGTCTCAGACTACAGGTCAGGTCTCAGTCTACAGGTCAGGTCTCAGTCTACAGGTCAGGTCTCAGTCTACAGGTCTCAGTCTACAGGTCTCAGTCTACAGGTCAGGTCTCAGTCTACAGGTCAGGTCTCAGTCTACAGGTCAGGTCTCAGACTACAGGTCAGGTCTCAGTCTACAGGTCAGGTCTCAGACTACAGGTCAGGTCTCAGTCTACAGGTCAGGTCTCAGTCTACAGGTCAGGTCTCAGGTCAGGTCTCAGTCTACAGGTCAGGTCTCAGTCTACAGGTCAGGTCTCAGTCTACAGGTCAGGTCTCAGTCTACAGGTCAGGTCTCAGTCTACAGGTCAGGTCTCAGTCTACAGGTCAGGTCTCAGTCTACAGGTCAGGTCTCAGTCTACAGGTCAGGTCTCAGTCTGAGGTCAGGTCTCAGTCTACAGGTCTCAGTCTGCAGGTCAGGTCTCAGTCTACAGGTCAGGTCTCAGTCTACAGGTCAGGTCTCAGTCTACAGGTCAGGTCTCAGACTACAGGTCAGGTCTCTCAGTCTAGGTCAGGTCTCAGTCTACAGGTCAGGTCTCAGTCTACAGGTCAGGTCTCAGTCTACAGGTCAGGTCTCAGTCTACAGGTCAGGTCTCAGTCTACAGGTCAACTCTCAGTCTACAGGTCAGGTCTCAGTCTACAGGTCTCAGTCTACAGGTCAGGTCTCAGTCTACAGGTCAGGTCTCAGTCTACAGGTCAGGTCTCAGTCTACAGGTCTCAGTCTACAGGTCAGGTCTCAGTCTACAGGTCTCAGTCTACAGGTCAGGTCTCAGTCTACAGGTCAGGTCTCAGTCTACAGGTCTCAGGGTCTCAGTCTACAGGTCAGGTCTCAGTCTACAGGTCAGGTCTCAGTCTACAGGTCAGGTCTCAGTCTACAGGTCTCAGTCAGGTCAGTCTCAGTCTCAGGTCAGGTCTCAGTCTACAGGTCAGGTCTCAGACTACAGGTCAGGTCTCAGACTACAGGTCAGGTCTCAGTCTACAGGTCAGGTCTCAGTCTACAGGTCTCAGTCTACAGGTCAGGTCTCAGTCTACAGGTCAGGTCTCAGTCTACAGGTCAGGTCTCAGTCTACAGTTCAGGTCTCAGACTACAGGTCAGGTCTCAGTCTACAGGTCTCAGTCTACAGGTCAGGTCTCAGTCTACAGGTCTCAGTCTACAGGTCAGGTCTCAGTCTACAGGTCAGGTCTCAGTCTACAGGTCAGGTCTCAGTCTACAGGTCTCAGTCTACAGGTCTCAGACTACAGGTCAGATCTCAGACTACAGGTCAGGTCTCAGACTACAGGTCAGGTCTCAGACTACAGGTCAGGTCTCAGTCTACAGGTCAGATCTCAGTCTACAGGTCTCAGTCTACAGGTCAGGTCTCAGTCTACAGGTCTCAGTCTACAGGTCAGGTCTCAGACTACAGGTCAGGTCTCAGTCTACAGGTCAGGTCTCAGTCTACAGGTCAGGTCTCAGTCTACAGGTCTCAGTCTACAGGTCAGGTCTCAGACTACAGGTCAGGTCTCAGTCTACAGGTCAGGTCTCAGTCTACAGGTCAGGTCTCAGTCTACAGGTCAGGTCTCAGACTACAGGTCAGGTCTCAGTCTACAGGTCAGGTCTCAGTCTACAGGTCAGGTCTCAGTCTACAGGTCATGTCTCAGTCTACAGGTCAGGTCTCAGTCTACAGGTCAGCTCTCAGTCTAAAGGTCAGGTCTCACACTACACGTCAGGTCTCAGTCTACAGGCCAGGTCTCAGTCTACAGGTCTCAGTCTACAGGTCTCAGTCTACAGGTCTCAGTCTACAGGTCAGGTCTCAGTCTACAGGTCTCAGTCTACAGGTCAGGTCTCAGACTACAGGTCAGGTCTCAGTCTACAGGCCAGGTCTCAGTCTACAGGTCTCAGTCTACAGGTCTCAGTCTACAGGTCTCAGTCTACAGGTCAGGTCTCAGTCTACAGGTCTCAGTCTACAGGTCAGGTCTCAGACTACAGGTCAGGTCTCAGTCTACAGGTCAGGTCTCAGTCTACAGGTCAGGTCTCAGTCTACAGGTCTCAGTCTACAGGTCAGGTCTCAGACTACAGGTCAGGTCTCAGTCTACAGGTCAGGTCTCAGTCTACAGGTCAGGTCTCAGTCTACAGGTCAGGTCTCAGACTACAGGTCAGGTCTCAGTCTACAGGTCAGGTCTCAGTCTACAGGTCAGGTCTCAGTCTACAGGTCTCAGTCTACAGGTCAGGTCTCAGTCTACAGGTCTCAGTCTACAGGTCAGGTCTCAGTCTACAGGTCAGGTCTCAGTCTACAGGCCAGGTCTCAGTCTACAGGTCTCAGTCTACAGGTCTCAGTCTACAGGTCTCAGTCTACAGGTCAGGTCTCAGTCTACAGGTCTCAGTCTACAGGTCAGGTCTCAGACTACAGGTCAGGTCTCAGTCTACAGGTCATGTCTCAGTCTACAGGTCAGGTCTCAGTCTACAGGTCTCAGTCTACAGGTCAGGTCTCAGACTACAGGTCAGGTCTCAGTCTACAGGTCAGGTCTCAGTCTACAGGTCAGGTCTCAGTCTACAGGTCAGGTCTCAGACTACAGGTCAGGTCTCAGTCTACAGGTCTCAGTCTACAGGTCATGTCTCAGTCTACAGGTCTCAGTCTACAGGTCATGTCTCAGACTACAGGTCAGCTCTCAGTCTACAGGTCAGGTCTCAGTCTACAGGTCTCAGTTTACAGGTCTCAGTTTACAGGTCAGGTCTCAGTCTACAGGTCTCAGTCTACAGGTCAGGTCTCAGTCTACAGGTCAGGTCTCAGTCTACAGGTCAGCTCTCAGTTTACAGGTCAGGTCTCAGTCTACAGGTCTCAGTCTACAGGTCAGGTCTCAGTCTACAGGTCAGGTCTCAGTCTACAGGTCAACTCTCAGTCTACAGGTCAGGTCTCACTCTACAGGTCTCAGTCTACTGTTCAGGTCTCAGTCTACAGGTCAGGTCTCAGTCTACAGGTCAGGTCTCAGTCTACAGGTCAAGTCTCAGTCTACAGTTCAGGTCTCAGACTACAGGTCAGGTCTCAGTCTACAGGTCAGGTCTCAGTCTACAGGTCTCAGTCTACAGGTCAGGTCTCAGTCTACAGGTCTCAGTCTACAGGTCAGGTCTCAGACTACAGGTCAACTCTCAGTCTACAGGTCTCAGTCTACAGGTCTCAGGCTACAGGTCAGGTTTCAGTCTACAGGTCAGGTCTCAGTCTACAGGTCAGGTCTCAGTCTACAGGGCAGGTCTCAGTCTACAGTTCCCAGACTACAGGTCAACTCTCAGACTACAGGTCAGGTCTCAGTCTACAGGTCTCAGTCTACAGGTCAGGTCTCAGTCTACAGGTCAGGTCTCAGTCTACAGGTCAGGTCTCAGTCTACAGGTCCCAGACTACAGGTCAACTCTCAGACTACAGGTCTGATCTCAGTCTACAGGTCTCAGTCTACAGGTCCCAGACTACAGGTCAGGTCTCAGTCTACAGGTCAGGTCTCAGTCTACAGGTCTCAGTCTACAGGTCAGGTCTCAGTCTACAGGTCAGGTCTCAGTCTACAGTTCAGGTCTCAGTCTACAGGTCAGGTCTCAGTCTACAGGTCAGGTCTCAGTCTACAGGTCCCAGACTACAGGTCAACTCTCAGACTACAGGTCTGATCTCAGTCTACAGGTCTCAGTCTACAGGTCTCATACTACAGGTCAGGTCTCAGTCTACAGGTCAGGTCTCAGTCTACAGTTCAGCTCTCAGACTACAGGTCAGGTCTCAGTCTACAGGTCAGGTCTCAGACTACAGGTCAGGTCTCAGTCTACAGGTCTCAGTCTACAGGTCAGGTCTCAGTCTACAGGTCAGGTCTCAGTCTACAGGTCTCAGTCTACAGGTCAGGTCTCAGTCTACAGGTCAGCTCTCAGACTACAGGTCAGGTCTCAGTCTACAGGTCTCAGTCTACAGGTCAGGTCTCAGTCTACAGGTCAGCTCTCAGACTACAGGTCAGGTCTCAGTCTACAGGTCTCAGACTACAGGTCAGGCCTCAGTCTACAGGTCTCAGACTACAGGTCAGGTCTCAGTCTACAGGTCAGCTCTCAGTCTACAGGTCTCAGTCTACAGGTCTCAGTCTACAGGTCAGGTCTCAGTCTACAGGTCAGGTCTCAGTCTACAGGTCAGGTCTCAGTCTACAGGTCAGGTCTCAGTCTACAGGTCAGGTCTCAGACTACAGGTCAGGTCTCAGACTACAGGTCAGGTCTCAGTCTACAGGTCAGGTCTCAGACTACAGGTCAGGTCTCAGTCTACAGGTCAGGTCTCAGTCTACAGGTCTCAGTCTACAGGTCAGGTCTCAGTCTACAGGTCTCAGTCTACAGGTCAGGTCTCAGTCTACAGGTCAGGTCTCAGACTACAGGTCTCAGTCTACAGGTCAGGTCTCAGTCTACAGGTCTCAGTCTACAGGTCAACTCTCAGACTACAGGTCAGGTCTCAGACTACAGGTCAACTCTCAGTCTACAGGTCTCAGTCTACAGGTCTCAGGCTACAGGTCAGGTTTCAGTCTACAGGTCAGGTCTCAGTCTACAGGTCAGGTCTCAGTCTACAGGGCAGGTCTCAGTCTACAGGTCCCAGACTACAGGTCAACTCTCAGACTACAGGTCAGGTCTCAGTCTACAGGTCTCAGTCTACAGGTCAGGTCTCAGTCTACAGGTCAGGTCTCAGTCTACAGGTCCCAGACTACAGGTCAACTCTCAGACTACAGGTCTGATCTCAGTCTACAGGTCTCAGTCTACAGGTCCCAGACTACAGGTCAGGTCTCAGTCTACAGGTCAGGTCTCAGTCTACAGGTCTCAGTCTACAGGTCAGGTCTCAGTCTACAGGTCAGGTCTCAGTCTACAGTTCAGGTCTCAGTCTACAGGTCAGGTCTCAGTCTACAGGTCAGGTCTCAGTCTACAGGTCCCAGACTACAGGTCAACTCTCAGACTACAGGTCTGATCTCATTCTACAGGTCTCAGTCTACAGGTCTCAGACTACAGGTCAGGTCTCAGTCTACAGGTCAGGTCTCAGTCTACAGTTCAGCTCTCAGACTACAGGTCAGGTCTCAGTCTACAGGTCAGGTCTCAGACTACAGGTCAGGTCTCAGTCTACAGGTCTCAGTCTACAGGTCAGGTCTCAGTCTACAGGTCAGCTCTCAGACTACAGGTCAGGTCTCAGTCTACAGGTCTCAGACTACAGGTCAGGCCTCAGTCTACAGGTCTCAGACTACAGGTCAGGTCTCAGTCTACAGGTCAGCTCTCAGTCTACAGGTCTCAGTCTACAGGTCTCAGTCTACAGGTCAGGTCTCAGTCTACAGGTCAGGTCTCAGTCTACAGGTCTCAGTCTACAGGTCAGGTCTCAGTCTACAGGTCAGGTCTCAGTCTACAGGTCAGGTCTCAGACTACAGGTCAGGTCTCAGACTACAGGCCAGGTCTCAGTCTACAGGTCAGGTCTCAGACTACAGGTCAGGTCTCAGTCTACAGGTCAGGTCTCAGTCTACAGGTCTCAGTCTACAGGTCAGGTCTCAGTCTACAGGTCTCAGTCTACAGGTCAGGTCTCAGTCTACAGGTCAGGTCTCAGTCTACAGGTCAGGTCTCAGACTACAGGTCTCAGTCTACAGGTCAGGTCTCAGTCTACAGGTCTCAGACTACAGGTCAGGTCTCAGTCTACAGGTCAGGTCTCAGTCTACAGGTCTCAGACTACAGGTCAGGTCTCAGTCTACAGGTCAGGTCTCAGTCTACAGGTCAGGTCTCAGACTACAGGTCAGGTCTCAGACTACAGGTCAGGTCTCAGTCTACAGGTCAGGTCTCAGTCTACAGGTCAGGTCTCACACTACAGGTCAGGTCTCAGTCTACAGGTCAGGTCTCAGTCTACAGGTCAACTCTCAGTCTACAGGTCTGATCTCAGTCTACAGGTCAGGTCTCAGACTACAGGTCAACTCTCAGTCTACAGGTCAGGTCTCAGTCTACAGGTCAACTCTCAGTCTACAGGTCTGATCTCAGTGTACAGGTCAGGTCTCAGTCTACAGGTCAGCTCTCAGACTACAGGTCAGGTCTCAGTCTACAGGTCTCAGTCTACAGGTCTCAGTGTACAGGTCTCAGTCTACAGGTCTCAGGCTACAGGTCTCAGTGTACAGGTCTCAGTGTACAGGTCTCAGTCTACAGGTTTCAGTCTACAGGTCTCAGTGTACAGGTCAGGTCTCAGACTACAGGTCAGGTCTCAGTCTACAGGTCAGGTCTCAGACTACAGGTCAGGTCTCAGTCTACAGGTCAGCTCTCAGACTACAGGTCAGGTCTCAGTCTACAGGTCAGGTCTCAGTCTACAGGTCAGGTCTCAGTCTACAGGTCAGGTCTCAGTCTACAGGTCAGGTCTCAGACTACAGGTCAGGTCTCAGACTACTGGTCAGGTCTCAGTCTACAGGTCAGGTCTCAGACTACAGGTCAGGTCTCAGTCTACAGGTCTCAGTCTACAGGTCTCAGTCTACAGGTCAGGTCTCAGTCTACAGGTCTCAGTCTACAGGTCAGGTCTCAGTCTACAGGTCAACTCTCAGTCTACAGGTCAGGTCTCAGTCTACAGGTCAGGTCTCAGTCTACAGGTCAGGTCTCAGACTACAGGTCAGGTCTCAGACTACTGGTCAGGTCTCAGTCTACAGGTCAGGTCTCAGACTACAGGTCAGGTCTCAGTCTACAGGTCTCAGTCTACAGGTCTCAGTCTACAGGTCAGGTCTCAGTCTACAGGTCAGGTCTCAGTCTACAGGTCTCAGACTACAGGTCAGGTCTCAGTCTACAGGTCAGGTCTCAGACTACAGGTCAGGTCTCAGTCTACAGGTCTCAGTCTACAGGTCAGGTCTCAGTCTACAGGTCTCAGTCTACAGGTCAGGTCTCAGTCTACAGGTCAGGTCTCAGTCTACAGGTCAGGTCTCAGTCTACAGGTCAGGTCTCAGTCTACAGGTCTCAGTCTACAGGTCAGGTCTCAGTCTACAGGTCAGGTCTCAGACTACAGGTCAGGTCTCAGTCTACAGGTCAGGTCTCAGTCTACAGGTCAGGTCTCAGTCTACAGGTCTCAGTCTGCAGGTCAGGTCTCAGTCTACAGGTCAGGTCTCAGTCTACAGGTCTCAGTCTACAGGTCAGGTCTCAGACTACAGGTCAGGTCTCAGTCTACAGGTCTCAGTCTACAGGTCAACTCTCAGTCTACAGGTCAGGTCTCAGTCTACAGGTCAGGTCTCAGTCTACAGGTCAGGTCTCAGTCTACAGGTCAACTCTCAGTCTACAGGTCAGGTCTCAGTCTACAGGTCTCAGTCTACAGGTCAGGTCTCAGTCTACAGGTCAGGTCTCAGACTACAGGTCAGGTCTCAGTCTACAGGTCTCAGTCTACAGGTCAGGTCTCAGTCTACAGGTCTCAGTCTACAGGTCAGGTCTCAGTCTACAGGTCAGGTCTCAGTCTACAGGTCTCAGTCTACAGGTCAGGTCTCAGTCTACAGGTCAGGTCTCAGTCTACAGGTCAGGTCTCAGTCTACAGGTCAGGTCTCAGTCTACAGGTCAGGTCTCAGTCTACAGGTCTCAGTCTACAGGTCTCAGTCTACAGGTCAGATCTCAGACTACAGGTCAGGTCTCAGACTACAGGTCAGGTCTCAGACTACAGGTCAGGTCTCAGTCTACAGGTCAGGTCTCAGTCTACAGGTCTCAGTCTACAGGTCAGGTCTCAGTCTACAGGTCTTTCTGATATGTGCACATTAATTACCTTCATTACCTTGAATTTAAAAGTTTATACATTTTATATATATATTAATATAGAACGGAATCATCCCGAGCTGCCATTGATGTCTTAAATCCCACCAGTGTTTTTCAAGGTGCTTGGAGTGAGTGAGTAGCAGGTGGCAGAGCTACTGTGGTGATTATTAACAACGACTTGAGGGTTATAGACAGCCAAGACAGAGATGTAGTTTAATGAAACCTGAAGAATAGAAGCTGCTGTGTGTGTGTGTGTGTGTGTGTGTGGTGTGTATGCGTAACATTATGTATATATTTACATGTTTTATCTTTCAGAGGTCACTGTGTGTAACTTCCTAAAGCAGTCATTTGCTTTCATAGTGTCTGTCCACCTGCCTCTGTCTCTGACTTGGATCTGGTTCTGACTTAGATCTGGCCTGTCTCTGACTTGGTTCTGGCCTGTCTCTGACTTAGATCTGGCTCTGACTTAGATCTGGCCTGTCTCTGACTTGGTTCTGGCCTGTCTCTGACTTAGATCTGGCTCTGACTTGGATCTGGCCTGTCTCTGACTTGGTTCTGGCCTGTCTCTGACTTGGATCTGGCTTTGACTTGGTTCTGTCTCTGACTTGGTTCTGTCTCTGACTTGGATCTGGCTTTGACTTGGTTCTGTCTCTGACTTGGTTCTGTCTCTGACTTGGATCTGGCTTTGACTTGGTTCTGTCTCTGACTTGGATCTGGCCTGTCTCTGACTTGGTTCTGGCCTGTCTCTGACTTAGATCTGGTGCTGACTTAGATCTGGCCTGTCTCTGACTTGGTTCTGTCTCTGACTTGGTTCTGTCTCTGACTTGGATCTGGCCTGTCTCTGACTTGGATCTTGCCTGGCTCTGACTTGGTTCTGAAGGGGCTTAGAGCCTTTGTATAACCACTTTAATATACTAGTTAAGCTTCTTTCCTAGAGCCCCCCGCTTTCTTTCTGTCTTTGTCTATCTTTCTTTGGTTCGTTCTTTCTTTCTTCAGTTCTTGAGTCAGCGTAATGCCAACCTTAATGATGAGAGGAGAAGACACCAAACTGGCCTTAGGTCAGTGTTCCAGCCAACACCGTCCTAAACATATGTCTTAGCAGGTTGCCTATTGGTTAGAGCATGCTAACAGATCCCATGCTAACAGATCCCAAGCTACCAGTGTAATTGGGAGTCCCATCGGGTGGCACACAATTGGCCCAGCGGCGTAACGCTGGTAACGAGCCTCCACTTCCTCACCCCTCACTTTCTCATCCCTCAGTCCATCACATCCTCACCCCTCAGTCCCTCACCCCTCACTTTCTCGTCCCTCAGTCCCTCACTTCCTCACCCCTCACTTCCTCACCCCTCACTTTCTCATCCCTCAGTCCATCACATCCTCACCCCTCAGTCCCTCACCCCTCACTTTCGTCCCTCAGTCCCTCACTTCCTCACCCCTCACTTCCTCACCCCTCACTTCCTCACCCCTCACTTCCTCACCCCTCAGTCCCTCACTTCCTCACCCCCCAGTCCCTCACTTCCTCACCCCTCAGTCCCTCACTTCCTCACCCCCCAGTCCCTCACTTCCTCACCCCTCACTTCCTCAACCCTCACTTCCTCACCCCTCACTTCCTCACCCCAAAGTCCCATCACCCCCTCTCCCTCCCCCCCTCTCCCTCTCCGCCCATAGCCCCCTCCCCCCCTCTCCCTCTCCACCCATAGCCCCCTCTCCCCCCCCTCTCCCTCTCCCCCCATAGCCCCTCACCCCTCTCCCCCCGCGTAGCCCCTCACCACAGCTCTCCTGTCAGACCGACATCAGTTGGGGCCATTAACCCCTGTGTTCCTTCATCAGCCTAGTGAGTCATCATCATCATTAACCTCCTCCTCTGGCCCTGGGGGGTTAAGGTTCAGGCAGGAACAAAACAAAACGGTCTGTTTCCTCTTTCTGATGAAATTACCTAAAAATGGAGGCAGGAGATGACATAATTGCAGTCATTTGGATGATGAATGGGAAACATAGTATGTTGGTCAGGGCTGTCTGTCTGTGGTTGGTTCGGTTGATTTGTAAGCTTAGTACACTCATTTTGACCAGTGTTCATAGGCTCTGGTCAAATGTAGTGCATTGTGGGAGTAGGTCAGTCGAGTTCTAAACCAACGAGCCGCGATGCAGAAAGAGACATATTTCTGTCAAGATGTCAACTCTGGCAGTTAGATGAAACAGTTCGGCTTCCTTGGACATTTCATTTTTTCCTAAGGTGCTTATTTTATTTAATCAGACACTCAGAGGGTGTTTATTTGGATAATTCAGAACCTTTATCAGTCTCTATCTTTGTCTTAGTCGTCCTCTGTTTACTCCGTCTATAAATAAATAGATCATAGAATAACAATCATATATGCCACTTAGGCAGAGACTTCTATCCAAGGTCACTTAGCATACACTTCTATTCAAGGTCACTTAGTAGACACTTCTATTCAAGGTCACTTAGTAGACACTTCTATCCAAGGTCACTTAGTAGACACTTCTATCCAAGGCCACTTAGTAGACACTTCTATCCAAGGTCACTTAGTAGACACTTCTATCCAAGGTCACTTAGTAGACACTTCTATCCAAGGTCACTTAGTAGACACTTCTATCCAAGGTCACTTAGTAGACACTTCTATCCAAGGTCACTTAGTAGACTCTTCTATTCACGGTCACTTAGTAGACACTTCTATCCAAGGTCACTTAGTAGACACTTCTATCCAAGGTCACTTTGCAGACACTTATATTCAAGGTCACTTTGCAGACACTTCTATCCAAGGTCACTTAGTAGACACTTCTATCCAAGGTCACTTAGTAGACAATTCTATCCAAGGTCACTTAGTAGACACTTCTATCCAAGGTCACTTAGTAGACACTTCTATCCAAGGTCACTTAGTAGACACTTCTATCCAAGGTCACTTTGTAGACACTTCTATCCAAGGTCACTTTGTAGACACTTCTATCCAAGGTCACTTAGTAGACACTTCTATCCAAGGTCACTTAGTAGACACTTCTATCCAAGGTCACTTTGTAGACACTTCTATTCAAGCTCACTTAGACAGACACTTCAATCCAAAGTCACTTCCAGTGCAGAGAGTTCCACACAGAGAGCTCTCTCTCTCTCTCTCTCTGTCTCTCTCTCTCTGTCTCTCGTCTCTCTCTCTCTCTCTCTCTCTCTCTCTCTCTCTCTCCCCCCTCTCTCTCTCTCTCTCTCTCTCTCTCTCTGTCTCTTGTCTCTCTCTCCCTCTCTCTCTCCCTCTCTCCCCTCTCTCTCTCTCTGTCTCTCTCTCCCTCTCTGTCTCTCTCTCCCCCTCTCTCCCTCTCTCTCTCTCTCTCTCCCTCACTCGCTCTCTTTCTGCCGCTCTTACTGTCTCTCTCTCTCTCTGCAATTCAATTCAAGGGGCTTTTTTGGCATGGGAAGCATGTGTTTACTTTGCCAAAGCAAGTGAAAAAATTGAAATAAAACAACAACGATTAAAACCACCGAAGTGAATTTAACAAAACAACGACAATCAAACATTGACAGTAAACATTAACATTCAAGAGAATAACAATGTTTAAACTATTATATTATTAGTGGTTTAAAATGTAGAATAACATGTATCTTCTCTTCCCTCTCTCGTCCTTGTTCTCTCCGTATCTCTGTGTGTACCCACGCCTCCTGGGAGAGGACCATAATGAATATGGAGAGGTGGCTGCTGGGATATGGTGAGGTGGCTGCTGGGAGGATAATTAAAGAAGCCAGGTTTTCCTCAGATCTGCTAGTTTATATCTTCTAAATCTACAGTATTCACGACTTAACCAACTTGTTCACTACTTAACCAACCAGTTCACTACTTAACCAACCAGTTCACTCTTAACCAACCGGTTCACTACGTAACCAACCGGTTCACTACTTAACCAACTGGTTATCTTTCTTATATGCTCAAGTTTTTAGCTCAGACATTCAGACATGATTTAATCAAGAAAATCTTTCATCTTTAATATATTATATCACATTTAACTCCACATGTTCCGTAGCCAGCCCCTCTCCCCTCTCCTCTCCCATAGTTAGCCCTGCCCCTCGCCCCCCTCTCCACTCTCTCCCCTCTCCTCCCTCTAGCATCTCCCCTCCCATAGCCAGCCCTGCCCCTGGGGGGAGGGAGTGGTGAGAAAGAGAGGGGAGAGAGAGGGGGAGTGGTGAGAGAGGGGGAGTGGTGAGAGAGGGGGGAGGGAGTGGTGAGAGGGGGAGGGAGTGGTGAGAGGGGGGGGATGGAGTGGTGAGAGGGGGAGGGGGAGAGGCGGCGAGGGAGTGGTGAGAGAGGGGGAGGGAGTGGTGAGAGGGGGAGGGAGGGAGAGGGGGCGAGGGAGTGGTGAGAGAGGGGGAGGGAGTGGTGAGAGGGGAGGGAGGGAGAGGGGGCGAGGGAGTGGTGAGAGAGGGGGAGGGAGTGGTGAGAGGGGGAGGGAGTGGTGAGAGGGGGGAGAGGGTGGTGAGAGAGGGGGATGGATTGGTGAGAGGGGGAGGGGGGAGAGGGGGCGAGTGAGTGGTGAGAGAGGGGGGAGGGAGTGGTGAGAGTGAGGGGGGGAGGGAGAAGGGAATGGTGAGAGAGGGGGAGGGAGTGGTGAGAGAGAGGGGGAGTGGTGAGAGAGAGGGGGGGAGTAGTGAGAGAGGGGGAGGGGAGTGGTGAGAGGGGGGATGGAGTGGTGAGAGGGGGAGAAGGGAATGGTGAGAGAGGGGGAGGGAGTGGTGAGAGAGAGGAGGGGGGAGTGGTGAGAGAGAGGGGGAGTAGTGAGAGAGGGGGAGAGGGAGTGGTGAGAGTGAGGGGGGAGGGAGAAGGGAATGGTGAGAGAGGGGAGGGAGTGGTGAGAGAGAGGGGGAGTGGTGAGAGAGAGGGGGAGTAGTGAGAGAGGGGGAGGGAGTGGTGAGAGGGGGAGGGAGGGAGAGGGGGCGAGGGAGTGGTGAGAGAGGGGGAGGGAGGGTGAGAGGGGGGAGGGAGGGAGAGGGGGCGAGGGGAGTGGTGAGAGAGGGGGAGGGAGTGGTGAGAGAGGGGGAGGGAGTGGTGAGAGAGGGGGAGGGAGTGGTGAGAGGGGGAGGGAGGGAGAGGGGGTGGGGAGTGGTGAGAGAGGGGGGAGGGAGTGGTGAGAGGGGGAGGGAGGGAGAGGGGGTGAGGGAGTGGTGAGAGAGGGGGAGGGAGTGGTGAGAGGGGGAGGGAGTGGTGAGAGGGGGGGGAGAGGGTGGTGAGAGAGGGGGATGGAGTGGTGAGAGGGGGAGGGGGAGAGGGGGCGAGGGAGTGGTGAGAGAGGGGGAGGGAGTGGTGAGAGGGGGAGGGAGTGGTGAGAGTGAGGGGGGAGGGAGAAGGGAATGGTGAGAGAGGGGGAGGGAGTGGTGAGAGAGAGGGGGAGGGTGAGAGGGGGAGGGAGGGAGAGGGGGCGAGGGAGTGGTGAGAGAGGGGAGGGAGTGGTGAGAGGGGGAGGGAGTGGTGAGAGTGAGGGGGAGGGAGAAGGGAATGGTGAGAGAGGGGGAGGGAGTGGTGAGAGAGAGGGGGGAGTGGTGAGAGAGAGGGGGGGGGAGTAGTGAGAGAGGGGGAGGGAGTGGTGAGAGGGGGAGGGAGTGGTGAGAGGGGGGAGGGAGTGGTGAGAGAGAGGGGGGGAGTGGTGAGAGAGGGGGAGGGAGTGGTGAGAGAGAGGGGAGGGGGAGTGGTGAGAGAGGGGAGTGGTGAGAGGGGGAGTGGTGAGAGAGAGGGGGGGAGTGGTGAGAGAGAGGGGGAGGAGTAGTGAGAGAGGGGGAGGGGAGTGGTGAGAGAGGGGGAGGGGGAGTGGTGAGAGAGAGGGGGGAGTGGTGAGAGAGGGGGAGGGAGTGGTGAGAGAGGGAGGGGAGTGGTGAGAGGGGGAGTGGTGAGAGAGGGGGAGGGGGAGTAGTGAGAGAGGGGGAGTGGTGAGAGAGAGGGAGTGGTGAGAGGGGGAGGGGAGTAGTGAGAGAGAGGGGGAGTGGTGAGAGAGGGAGGGAGTGGTGAGAGAGGGGGAGGGGGAGTGGTGAGAGAGGGGGAGGGTGAGAGAGGGGGAGTGGTGAGAGAGGGGGAGGGGAGTGGTGAGTGGTGGGAGTGGTGAGAGGGGGGAGGGAGGGGAGAGGGGAGTGGTGGGAGAGAGGGGGAGTGGTGAGAGAGGGGGTGGTGAGAGGAGGTGGTGAGAGGGGGGGGTAAGTGGTGGGAGAGAGGGGGGGTAAGTGGTGGGAGAGAGGGGGAGTGGTGAGAGAGGGGGGGGAGAGGAGGGGAGGGAGGGTGGTGAGAGGGGGGTAAGTGGTGGGAGAGAGGGGGGAGTGGTGAGAGAGAGAGGGGGGAGTGGTGAGAGAGGGGGTGGTGAGAGGGGGGGTAAGTGGTGAGAGAGAGGGGGAGTGGTGAGAGAGAGAGGGGTAAGTGGTGGTGAGAGAGGGGGGGAGTGGTGAGAGGGGGGGGAGTGGTGAGAGAGAGGGGGAGTGGTGAGAGAGAGGGGGAGTGGTGAGAGAGAGGGGGAGTGGTGAGAGGGGGGGTAAGTGGTGAGAGAGAGGGGGGAGTGGTGAGAGGGGGGTAAGTGGTGAGAGAGAGGGGGAGTGGTGAGAGAGAGGGGGAGTGGTGAGAGAGGGGGAGGGAGTGGTGAGAGAGGGGGAGGGAGTGGTGAGAGAGAGGGGGGAGTGGTGAGAGAGGGGGAGGGAGTGGTGAGAGAGAGGGGGGAGTGGTGAGAGAGGGGAGGGGGAGTAGTGAGAGAGACAGCCTTGTACACAACAGGTACTCCTAATTAGGACATGAGAGTCATCCCTGGCGATTAGGAGCTGTGGTTCTGTGTACATAATGATGAGCACAGTAGAGTGGCTACACATACGAGCTATGAGTGAATCGGAACAACACTAAGAATTTGCCTCTCGGGCCCTGAGCACATTAAACATGTCAAACAGCCTCCTCCCCCGGCACTGAACCAGATTAAAGACTGTTGTCACTGCAGTCCCTTTTGGATAATGACCACTACTATTGGTTTTAATAATGCAGCCGTAGTATCAAACGGAATAATGATTGTAATATCTCAGCAGAACAAACAAGAACATTAAAGCTACAATCTGTGATCTGAATTAAATATGAACACATTTAGATCAAGGGTTCAGATGTTGAGTTATTACATATTTTAATACCTGTAACTGTCTCTGTTATCTGTGGCCTGGTAATTCACCTTTAACTGTCTCTGTTATCTGTGGCCTGGTAATTCACCTTTAACTGTCTCTGTTATCTGTGGCCTGGTAGTTCACCTTTAACTGTCTCTGTTATCTGTGGCCTGGTAGTTCACCTTTAACTGTCTCTGTTATCTGTGGCCTGGTAGTTCACCTTTAACTGTCTCTGTTATCTGTGGCCTGGTAGTTCACCTTTAACTGTCTCTATCTGTGGCCTTGTAGTTCACCTTTAACTGTCTCTGTTATCTGTGGCCTGGTAGTTCACATTTAACTGTCTCTGTTATCTGTGGCCTGGTAGTTCACCTTTAACTGTCTCTGTTATCTGTGGCCTGGTAGTTCACCTTTAACTGTCTCTGTTATATGTGGCCTGGTAGTTCACCTTTAACTGTCTCTGTTATCTGTGGCCTGGTAGTTCACCTTTAACTGTCTCTGTTAGCTGTGGCCTAGTAGTTCACCTTTAACTGTCTCTGTTATCTGTGGCCTGGTAGTTCACCTTTAACTGTCTCTGTTAGCTGTGGCCTGGTAATTTTGTTGGTCATGGGAGTGCAGTGTAACGCAGTTATGAACTGGTATTCTAGTGTAGTAGCTGAATAATATGCCTATCCATCAGTTTCTAGTCGTCCCTCCCTTCTAACCTTTTATTTAACCAGGCAAGTCAGTTAAGAACTAATTCTTAGTTAAAATGACGGCCTACCGGCGAACAGTGGGTTAACTGCCTTGTTCAGGGGAACAGTGGGTTAACTGCCTTGTTCAGGGGAACAGTGGGTTAACTGCCTTGTTCAGGGGAACAGTGGGTTAACTGCCTTGTTCAGGGGAACAGTGGGTTAACTGCCTTGTTCAGGGGAACAGTGGGTTAACTGCCTTGTTCAGGGGAACAGTGGGTTAACTGCCTTGTTCAGGGACAGAACAACAGGTGGTTGACCTTGTCAGCTCGGGGGATTGGATCCAGCAACCTCCAGCTCTAACCACCTGTCGTCCCTCTCCTGACTGTGTGTTGATAGAAACTCTCGTTGTAATAATTTACTCAGACAGTGTCTGTCCAAAAATGTTCACCACGATTGATTTCTGTCAAAATATATGTTGCGGTCAACTCTTCTGCACCTATTCCAAATCTATCAATGTATGATTCTATGTCATCAAAATAGTTCCTTCAAATCCAACACTCCTAAAGAACGATTCCTCAATTATGGTTAGTGAACGTATGTCCTCGTCTAAAGAAATGTTCTTACAGTCTCCTTCAAGATATAGATTTTTATTCAGGACGGTATTTGCTGAAGGAGCACTTCTTATTGACACGCTGCAGCTTCCCCATCTATTGATATATCCGATTAGAGAGAGGTGGCCACACATCATGGAGGGAGGGAGGGAGAAGGGGAGGGAGTGAGATAAAGACAGAAGGAGAGACCAAGGTGTGTGTGTGTGTGTGTGTGTGTGTGTGTGTGTGTGTGTGTGTGTGTGTGTGTGTGTGTGTGTGTGTGTGTGTGTGTGTGTGTGTGTGTGTGTGTGTGTGTGTGTGTGTGTGTGTGTGTGTGTGTGTGTGTGTGTGTGTGTGTGTGGCGATGCACTGTCAACTGTGGGACCTTATATAGACAGGTGTGTGCCTTTCCAAATCATGTCCAAACAATTGAATTTACCACAGGTGGGCTGCAATCAAGTTGTAGAAACATCTCAAGGATGATTCATGGAAACAGGGTGAACCTGAGCTCCATTTGGTGTCTCATAGCAAAGGGTCTGAATACTGATGTAAATAAGGGATTTCAGTTTTTCATTGTAACAACATTTGCTACAATTTCTCAAAACCTGTTTTCTCTTCGTCATTATGGGGTATTGTGATGTCATTATGGGGTATTGTGATGTCATTATGGGGTATTGTGTGTAGACAGAATCCTAACTTTATCCCCACTACAGTCAGAATAATGAGGACAGAATCCTAACTTTATCCCCACTACAGTCAGAATAATGAGGACAGAGTCCTAACTTTATCCCCACTACAGGCAGAATAATGAGGACAGAATTCTAACTTTATCCTCACTAAAGTCAGAATAATGAGGACAGAATCCTAACTTTATCCTCACTACGGTCAGAATAATGAGGAAGCTTATATTTTAAGGTTAGTTTCATTGACGTAAAAACCTAACTGACGTGAATGTCAAAGTTTATGTGTCAACATGATGAACATTGTCATGGTGACGTTGGTCTGAACAGGCTGGGGGCGGGGCGGGGGGGGCACCCAACCAACGAACCAAACACCAACCAACCAACCAACCAACCAACCAACCACCTACCAACCAACCACCAACCAACCAACCAACCAACCAACCAACCAACCAACCAACCACCAGCCAACCAACCAACCAACCACCAACCAACCAACCAACCACCAACCAACAAACCAACCAACCAACCAACCAACCAACCAACCAACCACCAACCAACCACCAACCAACCAACCAACCAACCAACCAACCAACCAACCAACCACCAGCCAACCAACCAACCAACCAACCACCAACCAACCACCAACCAACCACCAACCAACCAACCAATCAACCACCAACCAACCAACCAACCAACCAACCAACCAACCAACCAACCAACCACCAACCAACCAACCAACCAACCAACCAACCAACCAACCAACCAACCAACCACCAACCAACCAGGTGGTGATAACAACTTGAGCCAGGAAATGAAGTCAAACAGAGACCATTGTTTATTTCAATTCCCGCGTTCAGACAACATGAAAAGAGCTGGAGTGGTTCGTCTGTGGTAAGGAGATGAGAAGGACTCAGAGATCTACTGTGAGGCTGAGAGGAGGATACATCACCCTCTGTTTCATCTCTCTCTCTTCTTCCCAGCTGACACAACAACTGTCTGTCTGTTTGTTTTCATCTGAGACCCCTTTCTCCACCTCTGTCTCCATGGTGGGTTTTTATTGAAATGCCTTTGTGATCTTCAACTCTGTGTTTTACCACGTTCACCATGTTGTTCAGACGTACCGCCATGTTGTTGTGAGGTGGATCTTGCATCGCAGAATGATTCATTATAGACTAATGTCAAATAAAACATTGATAAAGAAACCTGGCTAGTTTCATAGTACCCTCAGGGCATGGAGAAGGGTATGGCCCCCAAATGGCAACCTCTTCCCTATGTGAGCCCTGTGAGCCATGTGAGCCCTATGAGCCCTGTGAGCCCTGTGAGCCATGTGAGCCCTGTGAGCCCTATGAGCCCTGTGAGCCATGTGAGCCCTGTGAGCCCTGTGAGCCCTATGAGCCCTGTGAACCCTATGAGCCCTATGAGCCATGTGAGCCCTATGAGCCCTGTGAGCCATGTGAGCCCTGAGAGCCCTATGAGCCCTGTGAGCCCTATGAGCCATGTGAGCCCTGTGAGCCCTGTGAGCCATGTGAGCCATGTGAGCCCTGTGAGCCATGTGAGCCATGTGAGCCATGTGAGCCCTATGAGCCCTGTGAGCCCTGTGAGCCCTATGAGCCATGTGAGCCATGTGAGCCATGTGAGCCCTGTGTGCCATGTGAGCCCTATGAGCCCTGTGAGCTATATGAGCCCTATGAGCCCTGTGAGCCATGTGAGCCCTGTGAGCCCTGTGAGCCCTGTGAGCCATGTGAGCCCTGTGAGCCATGTGAGCCATGTGAGCCCTATGAGCCCTGTGAGCCCTATGAACCCTGTGAGCCATGTGAGCCATGTGAGCCATGTGAGCCCTGTGAGCCCTATGAGCCCTGTGAGCCATGTGAGCCCTGTGTGCCATGTGAGCCCTATGAGCCCTGTGAGCTATATGAGCCCTGTGAGCCCTGTGAGCCCTATGAGCCCCGTGAGCTATGTGAGCCCTGTGAGCCCTGTGAGCCCTGTGAGCTATGTGAGCCCTGTGAGCCCTGTGAGCCCTGTGAGCTATGTGAGCCCTGTGAGCTATGTGAGCTATGTGAGCCCTATGAGCCCCGTGAGCTATGTGAGCCCTATGAGCCCCGTGAGCTATGTGAGCCCTATGAGCCCCGTGAGCTATGTGAGCCCTGTGAGCCATGTGAGCCCTGTGAGCCTTTACTAGTCCTGGTGGACATAAACCTTTACTAGTCCTGGTGGACATAAACCTTTACTAGTCCTGATGAACATTAACCTTTACTAGTCCTGGTGGACATAAACCTTTACTAGTCCTGATGGACATAAACCTTTACTAGTCCTGGTGGACATAAACCTTTACTAGTCCTGATGGACATAAACCTTTACTAGTCCTGATGGACATAAACCTTTACTAGTCCTGATGGACATAAACCTTTACTAGTCCTGATGGACATAAACCTTTACTAGTCCTGGTGGACATAAACCTTTACTAGTCCTGGTGGACATAAACCTTTACTAGTCCTGATGAACATAAACCTTTACTAGTCCTGGTGGACATAAACCTTTACTAGTCCTGGTGGACATAAACCTTTACTAGTCCTGGTGGACATAAACCTACTAGTCCTGATGGACATAAACCTTTACTAGTCCTGATGGACATAAACCTTTACTAGTCCTGATGGACATAAACCTTTACTAGTCCTGGTGGACATAAACCTTTACTAGTCCTGGTGGACATAAACCTTTACTAGTCCTGGTGGACATAAACCTTTACTAGTCCTGATGGACATAAACCTTTACTAGTCCTGATGGACATAAACCTTTACTAGTCCTGATGGACATAAACCTTTACTAGTCCTGGTGGACATAAACCTTTACTAGTCCTGGTGGACATAAACCTTTACTAGTCCTGATGGACATAAACCTTTACTAGTCCTGATGAACATTAACCTTTACTAGTCCTGGTGGACATAAACCTTTACTAGTCCTGGTGGACATAAACCTTTACTAGTCCTGATGGACATAAACCTTTACTAGTCCTGATGGACATAAACCTTTAATAGTCCTGATGGACATAAACCTTTACTAGTCCTGATGGACATAAACTACTAGTCCTGGTGGACATAAACCTTTACTAGTCCTGATGGACATAAACCTTTACTAGTCCTGATGGACATAAACCTTTACTAGTCCTGATGGACATAAAACCTTTACTAGTCCTGATGAACATTAACCTTTACTAGTCCTAAACCTTTAAAGATGGACATAAACCTTCCTGGTGGACATAAACCTTTACTAGTCCTGATGG
>NW_027009201.1:0-51296 GCF_036934945.1 Oncorhynchus masou masou | reverse complement strand
CTAAACAGCTATACATACACTAAAATACAGCTATACATACACTAAACAACTATACATACACTATACAGCTATACATACACTATACAGCTATACATACACTAAACAGCTATACATACACTATACAGCTATACATACACTATACAGCTATACATACAATATACAGCTATACATACACTAAACAGCTATACATACACTATACAGCTATACATACAGTATACAGCTATAGATACAGTATACAGCTATACATACAGTATACATGCAGTATACAGCTATACATACAGTATACAGCTACACTTACAGTATACAGCTAAACATACAGTATACAGCTACACATACAGTATACAGCTATACATACATTATACAGCTATACATACAGTATACAGCTAAACATACAGTAAACAGCTATACATACAGTATACATGCAGTATAGAGCTATACATACAGTATACAGCTATACATACAGTATACATGAAGTATACAGCTATACATACAGTATATATACAGTATACATACAGTATACAGCTATACATACAGTATACAGCTAAACAGCTATACATACAGTATACAGCTATACATACAGTATACATGCAGTATACAGCTATACATACAGTATATATACAGTATACATGCAGTATACAGCTATACATACAGAATACAGCTATATATACAGTATACAAGCAGTATACAGCTATATATACAGTAGCTATACATAGAGTATACAGCCAAACAGCCATACATACAGTATACAGCTATACATACAGTATACATGCAGTATACAGCTATACATACAGTATATATACAGTATACATACAGTATACAGCTATACATACAGTATACAGCTATATATACAGTATACAAGCAGTATACAGCTATATATACAGTATATATACAGTATACATACAGTATACATCTATACATACAGTATACAGCTAAACAGCTATACATACAGTATACAGCTAAACATACAGTATACAACTATACATACAGTACACAACTATACATACAGTATACAGCTAAACAGCTATACATACTGTAAACAGCTAAACATACAGTATACATCTAAACATACAGTATACAGCTTAACATACAGTATACAGCAGCGACACATACAGTATACAGCTAAACATACAGTGTACCGCTATACATACAGTGTACAGCTATACATACAGTGTACAGCTATACATACAGTATACAGCTATACATACAGTATACAGCTATACATACAGTATAAAGCTATACATACAGTATACAGCTATACATACAGTATACATGCAGTATACAGCTATACATACACTATACAGCTATACATACAGTATATAGCTAAACATACAGTATAAAGCTATTCATACAGTATACAGCTATACATACAGTATACATGCAGTATACAGCTATACATACAGTATACAGCTATACATACAGTATGGAGCTAAACATACAGTATACAGTGACACATACAGTATACAGCTATACATACAGCTATACATACAGTATACAGCTAAACATACAGTATAAAGCTATACATACAGTGTACAGCTATACATACAGTATACAGCTATACATACAGTATACAGCTATACATACAGTATACAGCTATACATACAGTATACATGCAGTATAGAGCTATACATACAGTATACAGCTAAACATACAGTATACAGCTATACATACAGTATACAGCTGTACATACAGTATACATGCAGTATACAGCTATACATACAGTATACAGCTACACGTACAGTAAACAGCTAAACATACAGTATACAGCTACACATACAGTATACAGCTATACATATATTATACAGCTATACATACAGTATATATATACAGTTTTCAGTATATACATACAGTATACAGCTAAACATACAGTATACAGCTAAACATACAGAATTCAGCTATACATACAGTATACAGCTATACATACAGTATACATGCAGTATACAGCTATACATACAGTATACAGCTATATATACAGTACATGCAGTATACAGCTATGCATACAGTATACAGCTATACATACAGTATACATGCAGTATACAGCTATACATACAGTATATATACAGTATACATGCAGTATACAGCTATACATACAGTATACAGCTATATATACAGTATACAAGCAGTATTCAGCTATCCATGCAGGATACAGCTATACATACAGTATACATCTATATATACAGTATACATACAGTATACAGCTATACATACAGTATACAGCTAAACAGCTATACATACAGTATACAGCTAAACATACAGTATACAACTATACATACAGTACACAACTATACATACAGTATACAGCTAAACATACAGTATACATCTAAATATATATTATACAGCTATACATACAGTATACAGTTTAACATACAGTGTACAGCTATACATACAGTGTACAGCTATACATACAGTATACAGCTATACATACAGTATAAAGCTATACATACAGTATACAGCTAAACATACAGTATAAAGCTATACATACAGTATACAGCTATACATACAGTATACATGCAGTATACAGCTATACATACAGTATACAGCTATATATACAGTATACAAGCAGTATACAGCTATATATACAGTAGCTATACATAGAGTATACAGCTAAACAGCTATACATACAGTATACAGCTATACATACCGTATACATGCAGTATACAGCTATACATACAGTATATATACAGTATACATACAGTATACAGCTATACATACAGTATACAGCTATATATACAGTATACAAGCAGTATACAGCTATATATACAGTATATATACAGTATACATACAGTATACATCTATACATACAGTATACAGCTAAACAGCTATACATACAGTATACAGCTAAACATACAGTATACAACTATACATACAGTACACAACTATACATACAGTATACAGCTAAACAGCTATACATACTGTAAACAGCTAAACATACAGTATACATCTAAACATACAGTATACAGCGACACATACAGTATACAGCAGCGACACATACAGTATACAGCTAAACATACAGTGTACAGCTATACATACAGTGTACAGCTATACATACAGTGTACAGCTATACATACAGTATACAGCTATACATACAGTATACAGCTATACATACAGTATAAAGCTATACATACAGTATACAGCTATACATACAGTATACATGCAGTATACAGCTATACATACACTATACAGCTATACATACAGTATACAGCTAAACATACAGTATAAAGCTATTCATACAGTATACAGCTATACATACAGTATACATGCAGTATACAGCTATACATACAGTATACAGCTATATATACAGTATGGAGCTAAACATACAGTATACAGTGACACATACAGTATACAGCTATACATACAGCTATACATACAGTATACAGCTAAACATACAGTATAAAGCTATACATACAGTATACAGCTATACATACAGTATACATGCAGTATACAGCTATACATACAGTATACAGCTATACATACAGTATACAGCTATACACACAGTATACAGCTAAACATACAGTATAAAGCTAATCATACAGTGTACAGCTATACATACAGTATACAGCTATACATACAGTATACAGCTATACATACAGTATACAGCTATACATACAGTATACATGCAGTATAGAGCTATACATACAGTGTACAGCTATACATACAGTATACAGCTATACATACAGTATAAAGCTATACATACAGTATACAGCTAAACATACAGTATAAAGCTATACATACAGTATACAGCTATACATACAGTATACATGCAGTATACAGCTATACATACAGTATACAGCTATATATACAGTATACAAGCAGTATACAGCTATATATACAGTAGCTATACATAGAGCATACAGCTAAACAGCTATACATACAGTATACAGCTATACATAACGTATACATGCAGTATACAGCTATACATACAGTATATATACAGTATACATACAGTATACAGCTATACATACAGTATACAGCTATATATACAGTATACAAGCAGTATACAGCTATATATACAGTATATATACAGTATACATACAGTATACATCTATACATACAGTATACAGCTAAACAGCTATACATACAGTATACAGCTAAACATACAGTATACAACTATACATACAGTACACAACTATACATACAGTATACAGCTAAACAGCTATACATACTGTAAACAGCTAAACATACAGTATACATCTAAACATACAGTATACAGCGACACATACAGTATACAGCAGCGACACATACAGTATACAGCTAAACATACAGTGTACAGCTATACATACAGTGTACAGCTATACATACAGTGTACAGCTATACATACAGTATACAGCTATACATACAGTATACAGCTATACATACAGTATAAAGCTATACATACAGTATACAGCTATACATACAGTATACATGCAGTATACAGCTATACATACACTATACAGCTATACATACAGTATACAGCTATACATACAGTATACATGCAGTATACAGCTATACATACAGTATACAGCTATATATACAGTATACATGCAGTATACAGCTATGCATACAGTATACAGCTATACATACAGTATACATGCAGTATACAGCTATACATACAGTATATATACAGTATACATGCAGTATACAGCTATACATACAGTATACAGCTATATATACAGTATACAAGCAGTATTCAGCTATCCATGCAGGATACAGCTATACATACAGTATACATCTATATATACAGTATACATACAGTATACAGCTATACATACAGTATACAGCTAAACAGCTATACATACAGTATACAGCTAAACATACAGTATACAACTATACATACAGTACACAACTATACATACAGTATACAGCTAAACATACAGTATACATCTAAATATATATTATACAGCTATACATACAGTATACAGCTTAACATACAGTGTACAGCTATACATACAGTGTACAGCTATACATACAGTATACAGCTATACATACAGTATAAAGCTATACATACAGTATACAGCTAAACATACAGTATAAAGCTATACATACAGTATACAGCTATACATACAGTATACATGCAGTATACAGCTATACATACAGTATACAGCTATATATACAGTATACAAGCAGTATACAGCTATATATACAGTAGCTATACATAGAGTATACAGCTAAACAGCTATACATACAGTATACAGCTATACATACCGTATACATGCAGTATACAGCTATACATACAGTATATATACAGTATACATACAGTATACAGCTATACATACAGTATACAGCTATATATACAGTATACAAGCAGTATACAGCTATATATACAGTATATATACAGTATACATACAGTATACATCTATACATACAGTATACAGCTAAACAGCTATACATACAGTATACAGCTAAACATACAGTATACAACTATACATACAGTACACAACTATACATACAGTATACAGCTAAACAGCTATACATACTGTAAACAGCTAAACATACAGTATACATCTAAACATACAGTATACAGCGACACATACAGTATACAGCAGCGACACATACAGTATACAGCTAAACATACAGTGTACAGCTATACATACAGTGTACAGCTATACATACAGTGTACAGCTATACATACAGTATACAGCTATACAGTATACAGCTATACATACAGTATAAAGCTATACATACAGTATACAGCTATACATACAGTATACATGCAGTATACAGCTATACATACACTATACAGCTATACATACAGTATACAGCTAAACATACAGTATAAAGCTATTCATACAGTATACAGCTATACATACAGTATACATGCAGTATACAGCTATACATACAGTATACAGCTATATATAAAGTATGGAGCTAAACATACAGTATACAGTGACACATACAGTATACAGCTATACATACAGCTATACATACAGTATACAGCTAAACATACAGTATAAAGCTATACATACAGTATACAGCTATACATACAGTATACATGCAGTATACAGCTATACATACAGTATACAGCTATACATACAGTATACAGCTATACACACAGTATACAGCTAAACATACAGTATAAAGCTAATCATACAGTGTACAGCTATACATACAGTATACAGCTATACATACAGTATACAGCTATACATACAGTATACAGCTATACATACAGTATACATGCAGTATAGAGCTATACATACAGTGTACAGCTATACATACAGTATACAGCTATACATACAGTATAAAGCTATACATACAGTATACAGCTAAACATACAGTATAAAGCTATACATACAGTATACAGCTATACATACAGTATACATGCAGTATACAGCTATACATACAGTATACAGCTATATATACAGTATACAAGCAGTATACAGCTATATATACAGTAGCTATACATAGAGCATACAGCTAAACAGCTATACATACAGTATACAGCTATACATACCGTATACATGCAGTATACAGCTATACATACAGTATATATACAGTATACATACAGTATACAGCTATACATACAGTATACAGCTATATATACAGTATACAAGCAGTATACAGCTATATATACAGTATATATACAGTATACATACAGTATACATCTATACATACAGTATACAGCTAAACAGCTATACATACAGTATACAGCTAAACATACAGTATACAACTATACATACAGTACACAACTATACATACAGTATACAGCTAAACAGCTATACATACTGTAAACAGCTAAACATACAGTATACATCTAAACATACAGTATACAGCGACACATACAGTATACAGCAGCGACACATACAGTATACAGCTAAACATACAGTGTACAGCTATACATACAGTGTACAGCTATACATACAGTGTACAGCTATACATACAGTATACAGCTATACATACAGTATACAGCTATACATACAGTATAAAAGCTATACATACAGTATACAGCTATACATACAGTATACATGCAGTATACAGCTATACATACACTATACAGCTATACATACAGTATACAGCTAAACATACAGTATAAAGCTATTCATACAGTATACAGCTATACATACAGTATACATGCAGTATACAGCTATACATACAGTATACAGCTATATATACAGTATGGAGCTAAACATACAGTATACAGTGACACATACAGTATACAGCTATACATACAGCTATACATACAGTATACAGCTAAACATACAGTATAAAGCTATACATACAGTATACAGCTATACATACAGTATACATGCAGTATACAGCTATACATACAGTATACAGCTATACATACAGTATACAGCTATACACACAGTATACAGCTAAACATACAGTATAAAGCTAATCATACAGTGTACAGCTATACATACAGTATACAGCTATACATACAGTATACAGCTATACATACAGTATACAGCTATACATACAGTATACATGCAGTATAGAGCTATACATACAGTATACAGCTAAACATACAGTATACAGCTATACATACAGTATACAGCTGTACATACAGTATACATGCAGTATACAGCTATACATACAGTATACAGCTACACGTACAGTAAACAGCTAAACATACAGTATACAGCTACACATACAGTATACAGCTATACATATATTATACAGCTATACATACAGTATATATATACAGTTTTCAGTATATACATACAGTATACAGCTAAACATACAGTATACAGCTAAACATACAGTATTCAGCTATACATACAGTATACAGCTATACATACAGTATACATGCAGTATACAGCTATACATACAGTATACAGCTATATATACAGTATACATGCAGTATACAGCTATGCATACAGTATACAGCTATACATACAGTATACATGCAGTATACAGCTATACATACAGTATATATACAGTATACATGCAGTATACAGCTATACATACAGTATACAGCTATATATACAGTATACAAGCAGTATTCAGCTATCCATGCAGGATACAGCTATACATACAGTATACATCTATATATACAGTATACATACAGTATACAGCTATACATACAGTATACAGCTAAACAGCTATACATACAGTATACAGCTAAACATACAGTATACAACTATACATACAGTACACAACTATACATACAGTATACAGCTAAACATACAGTATACATCTAAATATATATTATACAGCTATATATACAGTATACAGCTTAACATACAGTGTACAGCTATACATACAGTGTACAGCTATACATACAGTATACAGCTATACATACAGTATAAAGCTATACATACAGTATACAGCTAAACATACAGTATAAAGCTATACATACAGTATACAGCTATACATACAGTATACATGCAGTATACAGCTATACATACAGTATACAGCTATACATACAGTGTACAGCTATACATACATTATACAGCTACACGTACAGTATACAGCTAACCATACAGTATACAGCTATACATACAGTATACAGCTATACATACAGAATACATGCAGTATACAGCTATACATACAGTTTACAGCAACACGTACAGTATACAGCTAAATATACAGTATAAACATACAGTATACAGCTAAACATACAGTATACAGCTAAACATACAGTATTCAGCTATACATACAGTATACAGCTATACATCCAGTATACAGCTATACATACAGTATACATGCAGTATACAGCTATACATACAGTAAACAGCTATACATACAGTATACATGCAGTATACAGCTATACATACAGTATATATACAGTATACATACAGTATACAGCAAAACATACAGTACACAGCTATACATACAGTATTCAGCTATACATACAATATATAGCTAAACATACAGTATTCAGCTATACATACAGAATACAGCTATACATACAGTATACATGCAGTATACAGCTATACATACAGTATACATACAGTATATATACAGTATACATACAGTATACAGCTAATCATACAGTATACATACAGTATATATACAGTATACATACAGTATACAGCTAAACATACAGTACACAGCTATACATACAGTATTCAGCTATACATACAGTATACAGCTATACATACAGTATACATGCAGTATACAGCTATACATACAGTATACAGCTATCCATACAGTATACATGCAGTATACAGCTATACATACAGTATACAGCTATATATACAGTATACAAGCAGTATACAGCTGTACATACAGTATACATACAGTATATATACAGTATACATACAGTATACAGCTATACATACAGTATACAGCTAAACAGCTATACATACAGTATACAGCTAAACATACAGTATACATACAGTATACAGCTATACATACAGTATACAGCTAAACATGCAGTATACAGCTATACATACAGTATACAGCTATATATACAGTATACAAGCAGTATACAGCTGTACATACAGTGTACATACAGTTTATATACAGTATACATACAGTATACAGCTAATCATACAGTATACATACAGTATATATACAGTATACATACAGTATACAGCTAAACATCCAGTACACAGCTATACATACAGTATTCAGCTATACATACAGTATACAGCTATACATACAGTATACATGCAGTATACAGCTATACATACAGTATAAACCTATCCATACAGTATACATGCAGTATACAGCTATACATACAGTATACAGCTATATATACAGTATACAAGCAGTATACAGCTGTACATGCAGTATACAGCTAAACAGCTATACATACAGTATACAGCTAAACATACAGTATACATACAGTATACAGCTATACATACAGTATACAGCTAAACATACAGTGTACAGCTATACATACAGTATACAGCTATACATACAGTATACAGCTATACATACAGTATACATGCAGTATAGAGCTATACATACAGTATACAGCTAAACATACAGTATACAGCTATACATACAGTATACAGCTGTACATACAGTATACAGCTACACATACAGTATACAGATATACATACAGTATATACATACAGTTTACAGTATATACATACAGTATACAGCTAAACATACAGTGTACATCTAAACATACAGTACACAGCTATACATACAGTATTCAGCTGTACATACAGTATACAGCTATACATACAGTATACATGCAGTATACAGCTATACATACAGTATACAGCTATACATACAGTATACATGCAGTATACAGCTATGCATACAGTATACAGCTATACATACAGTATACATGCAGTATACAGCTATACATACAGTATATATACAGTATACATACAGTATACAGCTAAACATACAGTACACAGCTATACATACAGTATTCAGTTATACATACTGTATACAGCTATACATACAGTATGCATGCAGTATACAGCTGTACATACATTATACAGCTATACATACAGTATACAGCTATACATGCAGTATACATGCAGTATAGAGCTATACATACAGTATACAGCTATATATACAGTATACAAGCAGTATACACCTATACATGCAGTATACTGCTATACATACAGTATACAGCTATATATACAGTATACATACAGTATACAGCTATACATACAGTATACAGCTAAACAGCTATACATACAGTATACAGCTACACATACGGTATACAACTATACATACAGTATACAGCTAAACAACTATACATACTGTATACAGCTAAACATACAGTATACATCTAAATATATATTATACAGCTATACATACAGTATACAGCTTAACATACAGTGTACAGCTATACATACAGTGTACAGCAATACATATAGTATACAGCTATACATACAGTATAAAGCTATACATACAGTATACAGCTATACATACAGTATACATGCAGTATACAGCTATACATACAGTATACAGCTATACATACAGTGTACAGCTATACATACAGTATACAGCTAAACATACAGTATAAAGCTATACATACAGTATACAGCTATACATACACTATACAGCTACACGTACAGTATACAGCTAAACATACAGTATACAGCTATACATACAGTATACATGCAGTATAGAGCTATACATACAGTATACAGCTAAACATACAGTATACAGCTATACATACAGTATACAGCTATACATACAGTATACATGCAGTATAGAGCTATACATACAGTATACAGCTAAACATACAGTATACAGCTATACATACAGTATACAGCTATACATACAGAATACATGCAGTATACAGCTATACATACAGTTTTCAGCTACACGTACAGTATGCAGCTAAACATACAGCATATACATACAGTATACAGCTAAACATACATTATACAGCTATACATGCAGTATATACATACAGTATACAGCTAAACATACAGTATACAGCTAAACATACAGTATTCAGCTATACATACAGTATAGAGCTAGACATCCAGTATACATCTTTACATACAGTTTACATGCAGTATACAGCTATACATACAGTGTACAGCTATACAGACAGTATACATGCTGTATACAGCTATACACACTGTATACATACTGTATATATACAGTATACATACAGTATACAGCTAAACATACAGTACACAGCTATACATAGAGTATTCAGCTATACATACAGTATACAGCTAAACATACAGTATACAGCTAAACATACAGTATTCAGCTATACATACAGTATACAGCTATACATACAGTATACATGCAGTATACAGCTATACATACAGTATACATACAGTATATATACAATATACATACAGTATACAGCTAAACATACAGTACACAGCTATACATACAGTATACAGCTATTCATACAGTATACAGCTATACATACAGTATACAGCTAAGCATACAGTATACAGCTAAACATACAGTATTCAGCTATACATACAGTATACAGCTATACATACAGTATACATGCAGTATACAGCTATACATACAGTATACAGCCATACATACAGTATACAGCTATACATACAGTATACATGCAGTATACAGCTATACATACAGTAAACAGCTATACATACAGTATACATGCAGTATACAGCTATACATACAGTATATATACAGTATACATACAGTATACAGCAAAACATACAGTACACAGCTATACATACAGTATTCAGCTATACATACAATATATAGCTAAACATACAGTATTCAGCTATACATACAGAATACAGCTATACATACAGTATACATGCAGTATACAGCTATACATACAGTATACATACAGTATATATACAGTATACATACAGTATACAGCTAATCATACAGTATACATACAGTATATATACAGTATACATACAGTATACAGCTAAACATACAGTACACAGCTATACATACAGTATTCAGCTATACATACAGTATACAGCTATACATACAGTATACATGCAGTATACAGCTATACATACAGTATACAGCTATCCATACAGTATACATGCAGTATACAGCTATACATACAGTATACAGCTATATATACAGTATACAAGCAGTATACAGCTGTACATACAGTATACATACAGTATATATACAGTATACATACAGTATACAGCTATACATACAGTATACAGCTAAACAGCTATACATACAGTATACAGCTAAACATACAGTATACATACAGTATACAGCTATACATACAGTATAAACCTATCCATACAGTATACATGCAGTATACAGCTATACATACAGTATACAGCTATATATACAGTATACAAGCAGTATACAGCTGTACATGCAGTATACATACAGTATATATACAGTATACATACAGTATACAGCTATACATACAGTATACAGCTAAACAGCTATACATACAGTATACAGCTAAACATACAGTATACATACAGTATACAGCTATACATACAGTATACAGCTAAACATACAGTGTACAGCTATACATACAGTATACAGCTATACATACAGTATACAGCTATACATACAGTATACATGCAGTATAGAGCTATACATACAGTATACAGCTAAACATACAGTATACAGCTATACATACAGTATACAGCTGTACATACAGTATACAGCTACACATACAGTATACAGATATACATACAGTATATACATACAGTTTACAGTATATACATACAGTATACAGCTAAACATACAGTGTACATCTAAACATACAGTACACAGCTATACATACAGTATTCAGCTGTACATACAGTATACAGCTATACATACAGTATACATGCAGTATACAGCTATACATACAGTATACAGCTATACATACAGTATACATGCAGTATACAGCTATGCATACAGTATACAGCTATACATACAGTATACATGCAGTATACAGCTATACATACAGTATATATACAGTATACATACAGTATACAGCTAAACATACAGTACACAGCTATACATACAGTATTCAGTTATACATACTGTATACAGCTATACATACAGTATGCATGCAGTATACAGCTGTACATACATTATACAGCTATACATACAGTATACAGCTATACATGCAGTATACATGCAGTATAGAGCTATACATACAGTATACAGCTATATATACAGTATACAAGCAGTATACACCTATACATGCAGTATACTGCTATACATACAGTATACAGCTATATATACAGTATACATACAGTATACAGCTATACATACAGTATACAGCTAAACAGCTATACATACAGTATACAGCTACACATACGGTATACAACTATACATACAGTATACAGCTAAACAACTATACATACTGTATACAGCTAAACATACAGTATACATCTAAATATATATTATACAGCTATACATACAGTATACAGCTTAACATACAGTGTACAGCTATACATACAGTGTACAGCAATACATATAGTATACAGCTATACATACAGTATAAAGCTATACATACAGTATACAGCTATACATACAGTATACATGCAGTATACAGCTATACATACAGTATACAGCTATACATACAGTGTACAGCTATACATACAGTATACAGCTAAACATACAGTATAAAGCTATACATACAGTATACAGCTATACATACACTATACAGCTACACGTACAGTATACAGCTAAACATACAGTATACAGCTATACATACAGTATACATGCAGTATAGAGCTATACATACAGTATACAGCTAAACATACAGTATACAGCTATACATACAGTATACAGCTATACATACAGTATACATGCAGTATAGAGCTATACATACAGTATACAGCTAAACATACAGTATACAGCTATACATACAGTATACAGCTATACATACAGAATACATGCAGTATACAGCTATACATACAGTTTTCAGCTACACGTACAGTATGCAGCTAAACATACAGTATATACATACAGTATACAGCTAAACATACATTGTACAGCTATACATGCAGTATATACATACAGTATACAGCTAAACATACAGTATACAGCTAAACATACAGTATTCAGCTATACATACAGTATAGAGCTAGACATCCAGTATACAGCTTTACATACAGTTTACATGCAGTATACAGCTATACATACAGTGTACAGCTATACAGACAGTATACATGCTGTATACAGCTATACATACTGTATACATACTGTATATATACAGTATACATACAGTATACAGCTAAACATACAGTACACAGCTATACATAGAGTATTCAGCTATACATACAGTATACAGCTAAACATACAGTATACAGCTAAACATACAGTATTCAGCTATACATACAGTATACAGCTATACATACAGTATACATGCAGTATACAGCTATACATACAGTATACATACAGTATATATACAATATACATACAGTATACAGCTAAACATACAGTACACAGCTATACATACAGTATACAGCTATACATACAGTATACAGCTATACATACAGTATACAGCTAAGCATACAGTATACAGCTAAACATACAGTATTCAGCTATACATACAGTATACAGCTATACATACAGTATACATGCAGTATACAGCTATACATACAGTATACAGCCATACATACAGTATACAGCTATACATACAGTATACATGCAGTATACAGCTATACATACAGTAAACAGCTATACATACAGTATACATGCAGTATACAGCTATACATACAGTATATATACAGTATACATACAGTATACAGCAAAACATACAGTACACAGCTATACATACAGTATTCAGCTATACATACAATATATAGCTAAACATACAGTATTCAGCTATACATACAGAATACAGCTATACATACAGTATACATGCAGTATACAGCTATACATACAGTATACATACAGTATATATACAGTATACATACAGTATACAGCTAATCATACAGTATACATACAGTATATATACAGTATACATACAGTATACAGCTAAACATACAGTACACAGCTATACATACAGTATTCAGCTATACATACAGTATACAGCTATACATACAGTATACATGCAGTATACAGCTATACATACAGTATACAGCTATCCATACAGTATACATGCAGTATACAGCTATACATACAGTATACAGCTATATATACAGTATACAAGCAGTATACAGCTGTACATACAGTATACATACAGTATATATACAGTATACATACAGTATACAGCTATACATACAGTATACAGCTAAACAGCTATACATACAGTATACAGCTAAACATACAGTATACATACAGTATACAGCTATACATACAGTATACAGCTAAACATGCAGTATACAGCTATACATACAGTATACAGCTATATATACAGTATACAAGCAGTATACAGCTGTACATACAGTATACATACAGTTTATATACACTATACATACAGTATACAGCTAATCATACAGTATACATACAGTATATATACAGTATACATACAGTATACAGCTAAACATCCAGTACACAGCTATACATACAGTATTCAGCTATACATACAGTATACAGCTATACATACAGTATACATGCAGTATACAGCTATACATACAGTATAAACCTATCCATACAGTATACATGCAGTATACAGCTATACATACAGTATACAGCTAAACATACAGTGTACAGCTATACATACAGTATACAGCTATACATACAGTATACAGCTATACATACAGTATACATGCAGTATAGAGCTATACATACAGTATACAGCTAAACATACAGTATACAGCTATACATACAGTATACAGCTGTACATACAGTATACAGCTACACATACAGTATACAGATATACATACAGTATATACATACAGTTTACAGTATATACATACAGTATACAGCTAAACATACAGTGTACATCTAAACATACAGTACACAGCTATACATACAGTATTCAGCTGTACATACAGTATACAGCTATACATACAGTATACATGCAGTATACAGCTATACATACAGTATACAGCTATACATACAGTATACATGCAGTATACAGCTATGCATACAGTATACAGCTATACATACAGTATACATGCAGTATACAGCTATACATACAGTATATATACAGTATACATACAGTATACAGCTAAACATACAGTACACAGCTATACATACAGTATTCAGTTATACATACTGTATACAGCTATACATACAGTATGCATGCAGTATACAGCTGTACATACATTATACAGCTATACATACAGTATACAGCTATACATGCAGTATACATGCAGTATAGAGCTATACATACAGTATACAGCTATATATACAGTATACAAGCAGTATACACCTATACATGCAGTATACTGCTATACATACAGTATACAGCTATATATACAGTATACATACAGTATACAGCTATACATACAGTATACAGCTAAACAGCTATACATACAGTATACAGCTACACATACGGTATACAACTATACATACAGTATACAGCTAAACAACTATACATACTGTATACAGCTAAACATACAGTATACATCTAAATATATATTATACAGCTATACATACAGTATACAGCTTAACATACAGTGTACAGCTATACATACAGTGTACAGCAATACATATAGTATACAGCTATACATACAGTATAAAGCTATACATACAGTATACAGCTATACATACAGTATACATGCAGTATACAGCTATACATACAGTATACAGCTATACATACAGTGTACAGCTATACATACAGTATACAGCTAAACATACAGTATAAAGCTATACATACAGTATACAGCTATACATACACTATACAGCTACACGTACAGTATACAGCTAAACATACAGTATACAGCTATACATACAGTATACATGCAGTATAGAGCTATACATACAGTATACAGCTAAACATACAGTATACAGCTATACATACAGTATACAGCTATACATACAGTATACATGCAGTATAGAGCTATACATACAGTATACAGCTAAACATACAGTATACAGCTATACATACAGTATACAGCTATACATACAGAATACATGCAGTATACAGCTATACATACAGTTTTCAGCTACACGTACAGTATGCAGCTAAACATACAGTATATACATACAGTATACAGCTAAACATACATTATACAGCTATACATGCAGTATATACATACAGTATACAGCTAAACATACAGTATACAGCTAAACATACAGTATTCAGCTATACATACAGTATAGAGCTAGACATCCAGTATACAGCTTTACATACAGTTTACATGCAGTATACAGCTATACATACAGTGTACAGCTATACAGACAGTATACATGCTGTATACAGCTATACATACTGTATACATACTGTATATATACAGTATACATACAGTATACAGCTAAACATACAGTACACAGCTATACATAGAGTATTCAGCTATACATACAGTATACAGCTAAACATACAGTATACAGCTAAACATACAGTATTCAGCTATACATACAGTATACAGCTATACATACAGTATACATGCAGTATACAGCTATACATACAGTATACATACAGTATATATACAATATACATACAGTATACAGCTAAACATACAGTACACAGCTATACATACAGTATACAGCTATACATACAGTATACAGCTATACATACAGTATACAGCTAAGCATACAGTATACAGCTAAACATACAGTATTCAGCTATACATACAGTATACAGCTATACATACAGTATACATGCAGTATACAGCTATACATACAGTATACAGCCATACATACAGTATACATACAGTATATATACAGTATACATACAGTATACAGCTAAACATACAGTATACAGCTATACATACAGTATACAGCTATACATACAGTATACAGCTAAACATACAGTATACAGCTAAACATACAGTATTCAGCTATACATACAGTATACAGTTATACATACAGTATACATGCAGTATACAGCTATACATACAGTGTACAGCTATACATACAGTATACATGCAGTATACAGCTATACATACAGTATACATACAGTATACATACAGTATATATACAGTATACATACAGTATACAGCTAAACATACAGAACACAGCTATACATACAGTATTCAGCTATTCATACAGTATACAGCTAAACATACAGTATACAGCTAAACATACAGTATTCAGCTATACATACAGTATACAGCTATACATACAGTATACATGCAGTATACAGCTATACATACAGTATACAGCTATACATACAGTATACAGCTATACATACAGTATTCAGCTATACATACAGTATACAGCTAAACATACAGTATACAGCTAAACATACAGTATACAGCTAAACATACATTATTCAGCTATACATACAGTATACAGCTATACATACAGTATACATGCAGTATACAGCTATACATACAGTATACAGCTAAACATACAGTATACAGCTAAACATACAGTATACAGCTAAACATACATTATTCAGCTATACATACAGTATACAGCTATACATACAGTATACATGCAGTATACAGCTATACATACAGTATACAGCAGACGTTTTTTTGGTACCTTTCCCCAGATCTTTGCCTCGCCACAATCCTGTCTCGGGGCTCTATGGAAAATTATTTTTAATTTTTTTAATCCATTGCAGAATAAGGCTGTAACGTAACAAGATGTGGAAAAAGTCACGGGGTCTGAATACTTTCACTGTACATACTGTCAGGTTTTGGCAGGTTACATTCAACATGTATTATGTTACAGTTACTAGTTACCTGTCCAAAAATGTTATCAGTAACGTCTGGATTACCCAAACTCAGTAACGTCTGGATTACCCAAACTCAGTAACGTCTGGATTACCCAAACTCAGTAACGTCTGGATTACCCAAACTCAGTAACGGAATCTGATTACCTTCCGATACTTTTTTGGTTGCTTTCCCCTCAAAAGGCATTAGAAGATAGTAATCCATCAAACACATTTGGTGTGCCATCATAGTGATCTCTGACATGTGGTCAGTCTCGCTCAAGTGGAATAAACCTAAACGTGCATCTTTTTTTCAATGCTAAATTGAATGCCCTTTAGAAAGCAGAAAGGTGTCAATCAATGTTTTTTTTTCTGGATTTAAAAGCAATCCAATAAGTAATCTAGTTTTTCTCCCCAGAAAGTCTAAAATATCTGTAACCTGATTTACCCTGAATACAGTATCCAGCTATACATACAGTATCCAGCTATACATACCGCTATACCAGCCCGGGCTCATAGACTAGACGTAACATACTAAACGTAAATCCGAGACTCTCAAATTAGTATTATATGTTACGTTTGGTATCGGAAAATAAGACAGAAGGTTACGGGGTTAAGGTTCAAGGTTACGGCAAAAACGAAAGGTCCCATCACAAACAATTTTAGCATTTTAGACAATTATCAACTTTGAAACGGCTTACTACTTTTTAAAAACTTTTTTTTTAGACATTGACACCTAATCCACAGGAGCATATTTTCCTCTTCGTTACACTACAGTAAAATCTAATACAATACAATACAAACGTATTAATCCCAATGTGGCGATTCATTCTGGGCTGCAATGTAACGGCGTTTGTTGAAGGATACTTTTGTTGTTGAAGGAGAGTCGGACCGAAATGCAGCGTGTAAGTTACTCATGTTTATTTAAAGAAGACAAAACGAACGAACTAACACGAATAACTAAATAAATACAAAAAAACAACAAACAGAACGAAACCTAATACAGCCTGACTGGTGCAACCTACACAGAGACAGGGACAATCACCCACGAAATGCAAAGCGAAATCAGGCTACCTAAATACGGTTCCCAATCAGCGACAACGAGAAGCACCTGACTCCGATTGAGAACCGCCTCAGGCAGCCAACCTAATTAACACACACACACACACCCCTAATCAACTACAAACCCAAAACGAAAATACAATACATAATGACCCCATGTCACACCCTGGTCTGACTAACTAATAAACTAAAACACACAATACTAAGACCAAAGGGTGACATGCAAGGTGCTTCAGACAGGACAAATACACTCTAACAGTATAACAAATACATGTATACATTTATTAAAGCATCAGTTAAGGGGGCGTAGTGCAATTTTAAGAAACTGAAAGTTCATGGTAGTCACAGATGTTAATTAACGTCAGGGCTATACTATCTCTAGAATGAATAGTCTCTATGTCTTCCTTATTAATGGTCCTGTTAACCAGGAAGATGGCCTCGGTTATAAACGAGGCCCGGCTCCTATTGGTGGAGCACTTGAGACAGAGCAGTCAAAAACGGAGCAGTTTGAACTGCGGGTTGAGGACATGGGTGCTGTCCCCCAGGATGTCATGGGCCTTCCTCCTTGGCCTGCTGCTCACAGAATGAAGCCAGACTTCTGAGAGGCACTGATTTTGCTGAAGCCGTTCACAATGGCTTAAAGGCGTATCCAGCATACGAAGAAGAAACACAACGCTTTTGTATGAAAGAACTGTAAACGGTTTTGTGGACGCTGAATGAAGTCTGTTTCCTGAGGAAGTAATTGTTTCTGGTGAGATTTTTTTGATGATTGCGTCTGTGTTTTTTTTTTTCATACTTCAGTGTGTTATAGAAGATGGTACCAAGATATTTATAATCGTCCACAATGTCTACTTCCTCACCTTGGATGATCACCTAATCCATCCTGAAGTCGATTTCTTTCATCTTGGAGACATTCAACTCCAGCACCGTACTGTCACACCAGTCAATGAAGTCCTGGAGGGCTGAGACATGGACCTACTCAGACCCTGAGAGGTGTGAGAGGAGGGCTGGGACATGGTCAGACCCTGAGAGGTGTCAGAGGGCTGGGACATGGTCAGACCCTGAGAGGTGCTAGAGGAGGGCTGGGACATGGTCAGACCCTGAGAGGTGTCAGAGGGCTGGGACATGGTCAGACCCTGAGAGGTGTCAGAGGAGGGCTGGGACATGGTCAGACCCTGAGAGGTGTCAGAGGAGGGCTGGGACATGGTCAGACCCTGAGAGGTGTTAGAGGAGGGCTGGGACATGGTCAGACCCTGAGAGGTGTTAGAGGAGGGCTGGGACATGGTCAGACCCTGAGAGGTGTTAGAGGAGGGCTGGGACATGGACAGACCCTGAGAGGTGTCAGAGGAGGGCTGGGACATGGTCAGACCCTGAGAGGTGTCAGAGGGCTGGGACATGGACCTACTCAGACCCTGAGAGGTGTCAGAGGGCTGGGACATGGTCAGACCCTGAGAGGTGTCAGAGGGCTGGGACATGGTCAGACCCTGAGAGGTGCTAGAGGAGGGCTGGGACATGGTCAGACCCTGAGAGGTGTCAGAGGGCTGGGACATGGTCAGACCCTGAGAGGTGTCAGAGGAGGGCTGGGACATGGTCAGACCCTGAGAGGTGTCAGAGGAGGGCTGGGACATGGTCAGACCCTGAGAGGTGTCAGAGGAGGGCTGGGACATGGTCAGACCCTGAGAGGTGTCAGAGGAGGGCTGGGACATGGTCAGACCCTGAGAGGTGTTAGAGGAGGGCTGGGACATGGTCAGACCCTGAGAGGTGTTAGAGGAGGGCTGGGACATGGTCAGACCCTGAGAGGTGTTAGAGGAGGGCTGGGACATGGTCAGACCCTGAGAGGTGTTAGAGGAGGGCTGGGACATGGTCAGACCCTGAGAGGTGTTAGAGGAGGGCTGGGACATGGACCTACTCAGACCCTGAGAGGTGGCAGAGGAGGGCTGGGACATGGTCAGACCCTGAGAGGTGTCAGAGGAGGGCTGGGACATGGTCAGACCCTGAGAGGTGTCAGAGGAGGGCTGGGACATGGTCAGACCCTGAGAGGAGTCAGAGGAGGGCTGGGACATGGTCAGACCCTGAGAGGTGTCAGAGGAGGCCTGGGACATGGTCAGACCCTGAGAGGTGGTAGAGGAGGGCTGGGACATGGTCAGACCCTGAGAGGTGTCAGAGGAGGGCTGGGACATGGTCAGACCCTGAGAGGTGTCAGAGGAGGGCTGGGACATGGTCAGACCCTGAGAGGTGTTAGAGGAGGGCTGGGACATGGTCAGACCCTGAGAGGTGTTAGAGGAGGGCTGGGACATGGTCAGACCCTGAGAGGTGTCAGAGGAGGGCTGGGACATGGTCAGACCCTGAGAGGTGTCAGAGGAGGGCTGGGACATGGTCAGACCCTGAGAGGTGTCAGAGGAGGGCTGGGACATGGTCAGACCCTGAGAGGTGTTAGAGGAGGGCTGGGACATGGTCAGACCCTGAGAGGTGTCAGAGGAGGGCTGGGACATGGTCAGACCCTGAGAGGTGTCAGAGGAGGGCTGGGACATGGTCAGACCCTGAGAGGTGTTAGAGGAGGGCTGGGACATGGTCAGACCCTGAGAGGTGTCAGAGGAGGGTTGTGTCATCAGCAAACTTCAGAAGTGGTGCAATAGCCCTCAAAGCCCTGTGGCCATTGAGGGAGCGAGTCTTGTCCTCCTTAGGAACAGGGATAATAGTGGATGTTTTCCTTGGCAGTGGGACCAGACCAGGCTCCAGCAAAGACTGGAACAGGTGGATTAGAACCTCACTGAGCTGCTCAGCACAGTCCCTGACGTTCCTGCTGGTCCTGCCGTCAGGTACCATCCAGTCCCGGGGCTTTGTTGATTGGTGTCGATTTAAGCAGTTTTATAACATCATTTGCTTGAGGGGTGAATGTGTCACATGACGTGAAACTGTGCTTGACCTCCACCGAGCTGTATGTATAGCTGTCATCATAGTGGTCTCTGATTGGTGGTCATCAGTTGGTGTCTCATCACAGTGGTCTCTGATTGGTGGTCATCAGTTGGTGTGTCATCACAGTGGTCTCTGATTGGTGGTCATCAGTTGGTGTGTCATCATAGTGGTCTCTGATTGGTGGTCATCAGTTGGTGTGTCATCACAGTGGTCTCTGATTGGTGGTCATCAGTTGGTGTGTCATCATAGTGGTCTCTGATTGGTGGTCATCAGTTGGTGTGTCATCACAGTGGTCTCTGAATTGGTGGTCATCAGTTGGTGTGTCATCGCAGTGGTCTCTGGTTGGTGACCAGACTCGCTCAGGCGGAACAAACTTAAACTTGTAACTTTTTTCAACGCTTAATTTAATGTTTAATTTAATGTCAAAATGGAGAAAAACATCCGTAAACATCTTTTCTGAATTTAAAAGTAATCCAAGTAGTAATCATCTAGTTTTTTCAAAAGTATCGGTAATCTGATTACAATATTTTTTGCTGGTAACGTAACTAATTACAATTACAGTTTGTTTGCAGTCAGTCACTCCCCAACACTGTTGACTCTTAACCCACAGGAGCATATGTATGTTGGTCTTTTCACACTACTGAGCCCAAACAGGAGGGCTGGGACATGGGGCGGCAGGGTAGCCTAGTGGTCAGAGCGTTGGACGAGTACGCCAAAGGTTGCTAGTTCGAATCCCCGAGCTGCCAAGGTACAAATCTGTAGGCAGTTAACCCACTGTTCCTAGGCCGTCATTGAAAATAAGAATTTGTTCTTAACTGACTTGCCTAGTAAAATAAAGGTAAAAAAAAAAGAAAAAAAAGCCAAACAAGTTGTAGGGCTGGGAAAACATTACTGGGTTGGCCTGCTTACGTATCCCCAATAGTTGCTGGACCTGGGCTGGCCTGCTTACGTATCCACAATTGTTGCTGGACTTGGGCTGGCCTGCTTACATATCCCCAATAGTTGCTGGACCTGGGCTGGCCTGCTTACGTATCCCCAATAGTTGTTGGACCTGGGCTGGCCTGCTTACGTATCCCCAATAGTTGCTGCACCTGGGCTGGCCTGCTTACGTACCAACAATAGTTGCTGGACCTGGGCTGGCCTGCTTACGTATCCCCAATAGTTGCTGGACCTGGGTTGGCCTGCTTACGTATCCCCAATAGTTGTTGGACCTGGGCTGGCCTGCTTACGTATCCCCAATAGTTGCTGTACCTGGGCTGGCCTGCATACGTATCCCCAAAAGTTTCTGGACCTGGGCTGGCCTGCTTACGTATCCCCAATAGTTGCTGGACCTGGGCTGGCCTGCTTACGTATCCCCAATAGTTGTTGGACCTGGGTTGGCCTGCTTACGTATCCCCAATAGTTGCTGTACCTGGGCTGGCCTGCTTACGTATCCCCAATAGTTGCTGGACCTGGGCTGGCCTGCTTATGTATCCCCAATAGTTGTTGGACCTGGGCTGGCCTGCTTACGTATCCCCAATAGTTGCTGGGCCTGCTTACGTATCCCCAATAGTTGCTGGACCTGGGTTGGCCTGCTTACGTATCCCAAATAGTTGTTGGACCTGGGCTGGCCTGCTTACGTATCCCCAATAGTTGCTGGACCTGGGCTGGCCTGCTTACGTACCAACAATAGTTGCTGGACCTGGGCTGGCCTGCTTACGTATCCCCAATAGTTGCTGGACCTGGGCTGGCCTGCTTACGTATCAAAAATTGTTGTTGGACCTGGTCTGGCCTGTTTACGTATCCCCAATAGTTGCTGGACCTGGGCTGGCCTGCTTACGTATCCCCAATAGTTGCTGGACCTGGGCTGGCCTGCTTACGTATCCCCAATAGTTGCTGGACCTGGGCTGGCCTGCTTACGTATCCCCAATAGTTGTTGGACCTGGGCTGGCCTGCTTACGTATCCCCAATAGTTGATGGACCTGGGCTGGCCTGCTTACGTATCCCCAATTGTTGCTGGACCTGGGCTGGCCTGCTTACGTATCCCCAATAGTTGCTGGACCTGGGCTGGCCTGCTTACGTATCCCAAATAGTTGCTGGACCTCGGCTGGCCTGCTTACGTATCCCCAATAGTTGCTGCACCTGGGCTGGCCTGCTTACGTACCAACAATAGTTGCTGGACCTGGGCTGGCCTGCTTACGTATCCCCAATAGTTGCTGGACCTGGGCTGGCCTGCTTACGTATCTACAATAGTTGTTGGACCTGGTCTGGCCTGTTTACGTATCCCCAATAGTTGCTGGACCTGGGCTGGCCTGCTTACGTATCCCCAATAGTTGCTGGACCTGGGCTGGCCTGCTTACGTATCCCCAATAGTTGTTGGACCTGGGTTGGCCTGCTTACGTATCCCCAATAGTTGCTGTACCTGGGCTGGCCTGCTTACGTATCCCCAATAGTTGCTGGACCTGGGCTGGCCTGCTTATGTATCCCCAATAGTTGTTGGACCTGGGCTGGCCTGCTTACGTATCCCCAATAGTTGCTGGGCCTGCTTACGTATCCCCAATAGTTGCTGGACCTGGGTTGGCCTGCTTACGTATCCCAAATAGTTGTTGGACCTGGGCTGGCCTGCTTACGTATCCCCAATAGTTGCTGGACCTGGGCTGGCCTGCTTACGTACCAACAATAGTTGCTGGACCTGGGCTGGCCTGCTTACGTATCCCCAATAGTTGCTGGACCTGGGCTGGCCTGCTTACGTATCTACAATAGTTGTTGGACCTGGTCTGGCCTGTTTACGTATCCCCAATAGTTGCTGGACCTGGGCTGGCCTGCTTACGTATCCCCAATAGTTGCTGGACCTGGGCTGGCCTGCTTACATATCCCCAATAGTTGCTGGACCTGGGCTGGCCTGCTTACGTATCCCCAATAGTTGTTGGACCTGGGCTGGCCTGCTTACGTATCCCCAATAGTTGTTGGACCTGGGCTGGCCTGCTTACGTATCCCCAATAGTTGCTGGACCTGGGCTGGCCTGCTTACGTATCCCCAATAGTTGCTGGACCTGGGCTGGCCTGCTTACGTATCCCAAATAGTTGCTGGACCTCGGCTGGCCTGCTTACGTATCCCCAATAGTTGCTGCACCTGGGCTGGCCTGCTTACGTACCAACAATAGTTGCTGGACCTGGGCTGGCCTGCTTACGTATCCCCAATAGTTGCTGGACCTGGGCTGGCCTGCTTACGTATCTACAATAGTTGTTGGACCTGGTCTGGCCTGTTTACGTATCCCCAATTGTTGCTGGACCTGGGCTGGCCTGCTTACGTATCCCCAATAGTTGCTGGACCTGGGCTGGCCTGCTTACGTATCCCCAATAGTTGCTTGACCCGGTCTGGCCTGCTTACGTATCCCCAATAGTTGCTTGACCCGGTCTGGCCTGCTTACATATCCCCAATAGTTGCTGGACCTGGGCTGGCCTGCTTACGTATCCCCAATAGTTGCTGGACCCAGTCTGGCCTGCTTACGTATCCACAATAGTTGTTGGAACTACGCTGGCCTGCTTACGTATCCACAATAGTTTCTGGAAGTAGGCTGGCCTGCTTACGTATCCACAATAGTTGCTGGAACTGGGCTGGCCTGCTTACGTATCCCCAATAGTTGCTGGAACTGGGCTGGCCTGCTTACATACCAACAATAGTTGCTGGAACTGGGCTGGCCTGCTTACATATCCACATAGTTGCTGGAACTGGGCTGGCCTGCTTACATACCAACAATAGTTTCTGGAACTGGGCTGGCCTGCTTACATATCCACAATAGTTGCTGGAACTGGGCTGGCCTGCTTACGTATCCACAATAGTTGCTGGAACTGGGCTGGCCTGCTTACATATCCACAATAGTTGTTGGAACTGGGCTGGCCTGCTTAAATACCGACAATAGTGGCTGGAACTGGGCTGGCCTGCTTACATATCCACAATAGTTGCTGGAACTGGGCTGGCCTGCTTACATATCCACAATAGTTGCTGGACCTGGGCTGGCCTGCTTACGTATCCACAATAGTTGATGGAACTGGGCTGGCATGCTTACATACCAACAATAGTTTCTGGAACTGGGCTGGCCTGCTTACGTATCCTCAATAGTTGCTGGACCCGGTCTGGCCTGCTTACGTATCCCCAATAGTTGCTGAACCTGGGCTGGCCTGCTTACATATCCACAATAGTTGCTGGAACTGGGCTGGCCTGATTACATACCAATAATAGTTGCTGGAACTGGGCTGGCCTGCTTGCATACCAACAATAGTTTCTGGAACTGGGCTGGCCTGCTTACGTATCCCCAATAGTTGCTGGAACCGGTCTGGCCTGCTTACGTATCCCCAATAGTTGCTGGAACTGGGCTGGCCTGCTTACTTATCCCCAATAGTTGCTGGAACTGGGCTGGCCTGCTTACGTATCCACAATAGTTGCTGGAACTGGGCTGGCCTGCTTACGTATCCCCAGTAGTTGCTGGACCCGGTCTGGCCTGCTTACGTATCCCCAATAGTTGCTGGAACTGGGCTGGCCTGCTTACTTATCCCCAATAGTTGCTGGAACTGGGCTGGCCTGCTTACGTATCCACAATAGTTGCTGGAACTGGGCTGGCCTGATTACGTATCCACAATAGTTGCTGGAACTGGGCTGGCCTGCTTGCATACCAACAATAGTTGCTGGGACTGGGCTGGCCTGCTTACATACCAACAATAGTTGCTGGAACTGGGCTGGCCTGCTTACATATCCACATCGTTGCTGGAACTGGGCAGGCCTGCTTACATACGAACATTAGTTGCTGGAACTGGGCTGGCCTGCTTACATACCAACAATAGTTGCTGGAACTGGGCTGGCCTGCTTACATACCAACAATAGTTGCTGGAACTGGGCTGGCCTGCTTACATATCCACAATAGTTGCTGGAACTGGGCAGGCCTGATTACATACCAACAATAGTTGCTGGAACTGGGCTGGCCTGCTTACATACCAACAATAGTTGCTGGAACTGGGCTGGCCTGCTTACGTATCCCCAATAGTTGCTGGAACCGGTCTGGCCTGCTTACGTATCCCCAATAGTTGCTGGAACTGGGCTGGCCTGCTTACTTATCCCCAATAGTTGCTGGAACTGGGCTGGCCTGCTTACATACCAACAATAGTTGCTGGATCTAGGCTGGAAAATATACTACCTGAGCTAGCACAGTAGTTGTCAGAGTCTAGGTGATGTGGGTAAGGCGGAGTCAGGCGCAGGCCACAAAGATGAGTAATATCCTCCATCCTGTAGATCAGACTCTATTTCTACCTCACCAAACTGTCCCGTGTTCTGTCCTCTGTGTCTGTATTCTACACAGATCTGTTTCTACGAGGGGAAATGCTTCACGGGCAGGAAGCTGGAGATCTGCGGTGACTGTGATAACTTCCAGGACCGCGGATTCATGAACCGCGTCAACTCCATCCGCGTGGAGAGCGGGGCCTTCGTCTGCTTCGACCACCCCGACTTCAAGGGCCAGCAGTACATGCTGGAGCACGGAGATTACCCCGAGTTCCAGAGGTGGAACGCCCACAATGATCACATGGGCTCCTGCAGACCTATCAGGATGGTGAGGTTTAAACGCTAACACTCGCGGTAAACCGATGCTGTGGAAACTGACGCCGCGGTAACGGACGCAGCGGTAACCTATTATGCCACCACAGTAACCTGAGGCTTTGTGAATACTGTAGGTTTTTACGGTGCTCATATAGTCATTTTGTAATAAGCTTTGTATTTGCATAGTAACAGAGTTTGGTGGTTACTTCTTAACAGCGCTGTTACTACAGTTATTTCACACTAACAGCGTTGTAAGAGCTACTTGACGTGAAGGGTTAAAGTCAGAAGAGGACAAAAGCAGTAGGACAGTTTACACCCCTCAACCCGCTTTAAAAAGACTGGCACTAGATACATTATGAAACCAAGTCCAAGTCCAGCTGGAAAGTGTGACTGAGGTGTAAAGAGAAATAGTCAAGCCAGCACAGAATATTCAGGTGAATTGGCCACTCTAAAGTGTATCTTGGGCACACGCAGACAGACTGACTGGTACATTACAATGTGAGATAGAGAAGACAGACAGACTGACTGACTGGTACATTACAATGTGAGATAGAGAAGACAGACATACTGACTGGTACATTACAATGTGAGATAGAGAAGACAGACTGAATGACTGGTACATTACAATGTGAGATAGAGAAGACAGACTGAATGACTGGTACATTACAATGTGAGATAGAGAAGACAGACATACTGACTGGTACATTACAATGTGAGATAGAGAAGACAGACATACTGACTGGTACATTACAATATGAGATAGAGAAGACAGACAGACAGACTGACTGGTACATTACAATGTGAGATAGAGAAGACAGACTGACTGACTGGTACATTACAATGTGAGATAGAGAAGACAGACAGACTGACTGGTACATTACAATGTGAGATAGAGGAGACAGACAGACAGACTGGTACATTACAATGTGAGATAGAGGAGACTGACTGACTGACTGGTACATTACAATGTGAGATAGAGAAGACAGACTGACTGACTGGTACATTACAATGTGAGATAGAAAAGACAGACATACTGACTGGTACATTACAATGTGAGACAGACTGACTGACTGGTACATTACAATGTGAGATAGAGGAGACAGACAGACAGACTGACTGTTGAGATGAGGGTTTTTGGAACCTAAATTTGAAGTCACAGTGATGTAATTTCTTATTTTTCCTCCCCCTCTCCTCCTCCTCCTCCTCTTCCTCCTTTTCATCCTTCTGTCCCCATTTCCTCCTTCTCCTCCTCTCCCCATCCTTTCTTCCACTCCACCCTCCTCCCCTTCTCCTCCTCCATCTCCTCCTCCTTCTCCTCCTCTCCCCCATCTTGTCCTCACTCCACCCTCCTCCTCCCCTTCTCCTCCTCCCCATCTTCCTCCTCCTCCTCCACTTCCTCCTTCTCCTCAACCATCTCCTCCTCCCCCTTTCCTCCTCCTCCTTCTCCTCTTCATCCTCCTCCTCCATCTCCTCCTCCATCTCCTTCTCCTCCTCTCCCCCATCTTCACCTCCACTCCACCCTCCTCCTCCCCTTCTCCTCCTCCCCATCTTCCTCCTCCTCCTCCACTTCCTCCTTCTCCTCAACCATCTCCTCCTCCCCCTTTCCTCCTCCTCCTTCTCCTCTTCATCCTCCTCCTCCTCTTCTTCATCATCCTCCTCTTCATCATCATTGTCCTTCTCCTCTTGCTCCTCCTTCTCGTCCTCCTCTTCCTCCCCCTCTTCCTCCTACTCCTCCTCTCCTCTTCCAGCATGGAGAACACTACAGGATGGAGTTGTTTGAGGGAGCTGACTTTGCTGACCAGTGTGTTGAGGTGTGTGATGACGTGCCCTTCCTGCAGGGACGCGGTCTGACCAAGAACTGCATCAACTCTCTGAAGGTCTACGGAGACGGAGCGTACGTATCTACTGAATCAACTGCTGCTGACATTTCAATTCAAATCAAGTCAATTCAATTCAAGTCAATTCAATTCAAGTCAATTCAAGTCAATTCAATTCAAGTCAATTCAATTCAATTCAAGTCAATTCAATTCAAGTCAATTCAATTCAAGTCAATTCAATTCAAGTCAATTCAAGTCAATTCAATTCAAGTCAACTCCATTCAATTCAAGTTAGCAAATTATCTACGGTAAACACTTTATACAGTAAAAATTATCTACGGTAAACACTTTATACAGTAAATTATCTACAGTAAACACTTTATACAGTAAATTATCTACGGTAAACACTTTATACAGTAAATGACCTACGGTAACTACATTATACAGTAAATGAGCTACGGTAACTACATTATACAGTAAATGAGCTACGGTAAACACTTTATACAGTAAATATCTACGGTAAACACTTTATACAGTAAATGAGCTACGGTAACCACATTATACATGAAATGACTTACGGTAAACACTTTATACAGTAAATGAGCGACAGTAAACACTTTATACATTAAATTATCTACGGTAAACACTTTATACAGTAAATGATCTACGCTAAACACTTTATACAGTAAATTATCTACAGTAAACACATTATACAGTAAATGAGCTATGGTAACTACATTATACAGTAAATTATCTACGGTAAACACTTTATACAGTAAATGAGCTACGGTAACTACATTATACAGTAAATTAGCTACGGTAAACACTTTATACAGTAAATGAGCTACAGTTAACACTTTATACAGTAAATGAGCTACGGTAACTACATTATACAGTAAATGAGCTACGGTAACTACATTATACAGTAAATTAGCTACGGTAAACACTTTATACAGTAAATTATCTACAGTAAACACTTTATACAGTACATTTGCTACAGTAAACACTTTATACAGTAAATGATCTACGGTAAACACTTTATACAGTAAATGATCTACGGTAAACACTTTATACAGTAAATGATCTACGGTAAACACTTTATACAGTAAATGATCTACGGTAAACACTTTATACAGTAAATGAGCTACGGTAACTACATTACACAGTAATCCCTAACATACAGTGTGACTGGAAATTGTAAAGACTTATATACTGTATATTCTCATCTTCTCCATCCTGCTTTCCTTCTCTTCTCACCACTCCCTCTTCTCAACTCTCCTACTCCTCCTCCCTCCTCTCCCCCCCCCTCCCTCCCTTCTCCTCTCCTCCTCCGCCTCCCCCTCTTCTCTTCCCCTCCTCCTCCCTTCTCCTCTCCTCCTCCTCCTCCCCCTCCTCCTCCTCCTCCTTCTCCTCCTCCCTCCTCCCTCCCCTCCCCTCCCATCTCCTCCTCCTCCCCTCCTCCTCCTCCTCCTCCTCCTCTTCTCTCCCTCTCCTCCACCTCTCTCCTCCTCCTCCTCTCCCTCTTCTCTCCCCCTCCCTCTCCTCTCCTCCTCCTCCTCCCTCCTCTCTCCCCCTCCTCCCTCCCCTCCCCTCTCTTGTACTCCTCCTCTTCTCTCTCCCTCCTCCTCCCTTCTCCTCTCCTCCTCCTCCCCCTCTTCTCTCCTCCTCCTCCCCTCTTCTCTCCCCCTCCTCCCTTCTCCTCCTCCTCCCATCTCCTCCTCCCTCCTCCCCCTCCTCCCCCTCCTCCTCCCTTCTCCCTCTCCTCCTCCTCCTCCCCCTCTTCTCTCCTCCTCCTCCTCCCCTCTCCTCTCCTCCCCCTCCTCCTCCGTTCTCCTCTCCTCCTCCTCCTCCCCCTCTTCTCCTCCTCCTCCTCCTCCTCCTCCTCCTCTTCTCCCCCCTCCTCTTCCCTTCTCCTCTCCTCCTCCTCCCCCCCCCTCCTCCTCCTCCTCCTCCTCTCTCCTCCTCCTCTTCTCTCCCCCTCCTCCCTCCTCCCCTCTCCTCTCCCTCCCTCCTCCCCCCTCTTCTCTCCCCCTCCTTCTCCCTTCTCATCTCCTCCTCCTCCTCCTCATCCTCTTTCTTATCTCCCCCTCCTCCTCCCTTCTCCTCTCCTCCTCCTCTCCCTCCCCCTCCCCCTCCTTCTCCCTCTCCTCCTCCTCCCCTCCTCCCCCTCCCCTCTCCCCTCTCCTCTCTCCCCCTCCTCCTCCCTTCTCCTCTCCCTCTCCTCCTCCTCCCCCTCCTCTTCTCTCCCCCTCCTCCCTTCTCCCTCTCCCTCCTCCCCTCCTCCTCCTCCTCCTCCCTCCTCCCCCTCCCCCCTCCCTCTCTCCCCCTCCTCCTCCTTCTCCCTCCCCCCCCTCCCCCCCCTCTTCCTCCCCCTCCTCCTCCCTTCTCCCCTCCTCCTCCTCCTCCCCCACTTCTCTCCTCCCTCCCCCTCCTCCTCTCCTCCTCCTCTTCTCCCCCTCCTCCTCCCTTCTCCTCTCCTCCTCCTCCTCCGCCTCTTCTCTCCTCCTCCTCCTCCTCCCCTTTCCTCCCTCCCCCTCCTCCTCCCTCCTCCCTCCCTCCTCCTCCCCCTCTTCTCTCCTCCTCCTCCTCCCCCTCTTCTCTCCCCCTCCTCTTCCCTTCTCCTCTCCTCCTCCTCCTCCTCCTCCCCCTCTTCTCTCCTCCTCCTCCTCCTCATCTTTTCTCTCCTCCTCCTCCTCCCCTCTCCTCTCCTCCTCCCCCCCCCTCTTCTCTCCCCCTCCTTCTCCCTTCTCCCTCCTCCTCCTCCTCCTCCTCCTCATCCTCTTTCTTATCTCCCCCTCCTCCTCCCTTCTCCTCTCCTCCCTCCCCCTCTCCCCCTCCTCCTCCCTTCTTCTTTCCTCCTCCTCCTCCTCCCCCTCTTCTCTCCCCCTCCTCCTCCCTTCTCCTCTCCTCCTCCTCCTCCTCCTCCTCATCCTCCCCTTTCCTCCTCCTCCTCCTCCTCCTCCTCCTCCTCCTCCTCTCTCCTCCTCCCCTCTCCTCTCCTCCTTCTCCTCTCCCTCCACAGCTGGGTGCTCTATGAGGAACCTAACTTCCGCGGCCGTATGTATATTGTGGAGAGAGGAGACTACTCCAGTCACGTGGAGTGGCAGGCCCAGAACCCCAACATCCAGTCCATCCGCAGGGTGGTCAACTACTTCTAAACCACGACCCCTTGACCTCTTACCTTAGCCCGAGGGGTCAAACCTGGGATGTCAACCAGTAAAGGGGCACAACTTTACGGAAAACGTTCAGATGACATAGTCAGTTCTGTTCGTGCCATTTGCATCTGTAACATTCTGACCTCACTGAATGTGATGACATCCCAGGTTAGAGAATACATACATAAATCATACATACATGGATTACCAGGCGGAGCTTGGCGAGGTGTAGTCAACAACGTTTACATCACAGGGCATGGACCTGTTTCTTTTATCTTCTAATCCAGTTGTAAAATTATATAAAAAAGACAGAACCCCAAAAAGATTTGCGTGTTTATTTTTCTACTGAAAACACTATCACCGTCTTCAGTGTTATTTCCATTTTTTACATGATGATACAAAGATCCTTATTTTCTATTATATACATATGTGTGCATATATATATATATATATATATATATATATCTTTATATTTAATCAACACACTCCATTCTTACTGGGCCATTTTCCCAGACAGAGATGAAGTCCAGTCGTGGACTAAAACCCACTTCTATGGTGGTAGAAAGTCCTGGACGAGGATTCGTCTTAGTATGTGTTCGGGAAACCGGCCCTTATCCTTTGCTGGTCGTGGATCTACAGAAAACATATAACAGACAGATATATTATGACATGTTAGCACCACTATACTAGATTGACCTATCATAGCACCACTATACTAGATCGACCTATCATAGCACCACCATACTAGATTGACCTGTCATAGCACCACTATACTAGATCGACCAATCATAGCACCACTATACTAGATCGACCAATCATAGCACCACTATACTAGATCGACCAATCATAGCACCACTATACTAGATCGACGAATCATAGCACCACCATACTAGATTGACCTATCATAGCACCACTATACTAGATCGACCTATCATAGCACCACCATACTAGATCGACCTATCATAGCACCACCATACTAGATCGACCAATCATAGCACCACCATACTAGATTGACCTATCATAGCACCACTATACTAGATCGACCTATCATAGCACCACTATACTAGATCGACCTATCATAGCACCACCATACTAGATCGACCAATCATAGCACCACCATACTAGATCGACCTATCACAGCACCACTATACTAGATCGACCAATCATAGCACCACCATACTAGATCGACCTATCATAGCACCACCATACTAGATCGACCAATCGTAGCACCAAAATACTAGATCGACCTATCATAGCACCACCATCCTAGATCGACCTATCATAGCACCACCATACTAGATCGACCAATCATAGCACCACCATACTAGATCGACCTATCATAGCACCACCATACTAGATCGACCAATCGTAGCACCAAAATACTAGATCGACCTATCATAGCACCACCATACTAGATCAACCTATCATAGCACCACCATACTAGATCGACCAATCATAGCACCACCATACTAGATCGACCTATGCTGAATACAACAGGTGGAGACCTCACAGTGAAATGCTGAATACAACAGGTGTAGTAGACCTTACAGTGAAATGCTGAATACAACAGGTGTAGTAGACCTTACAGTGAAATGCTGAATACAACAGGTGTAGCAGACCTCACAGTGAAATGCTGAATTCAACAAGTGTAGTAGACCTTACAGTGAAATGCTGAATACAACAGGTGTAGTAGACCTTACAGTGAAATGCTGAATACAACAGATCTAGTAGACCTTACAGTGAAATGCTGAATACAACAGGTGTAGTAGACCTTACAGTGAAATGCTGAATACAACAGGTGTAGTAGACCTTACAGTGAAATGCTGAAAACAACAGGTGTAGTAGACCTTACAGTGAAATGCTGAATACAACAGGTGTAGTAGACCTTACAGTGAAATGCTGAATGCAACAGGTGTAGGTAGACCTTACAGTGAAATGCTGAATACAACAGGTGTAGTAGACCTAACAGTGAAATGCTGAATACAACAGGTGTAGTAGACCTTGCAGTGAAATGCTTCCTTACAAGCACCTAACCAACAATGCAGTACAAACAAGAATAAGAAATAAAAGTAACAAGTAATTAAAGAGTAGCAGTAAAATAACAATAGCGAGACTATATACAAGGGAGTACCGGTACAGAGTCAATGTGCAGAGGCACCGGTTAGTCCAGGTAATTGAGTTAATATGTACAAGTAGGAGTTATTAAAGTGACTATGCATAGATGATAACAACAGAGAGTAGCAGTGGTGTAAAAGAGGGGGGGGGGGGGTCAATGCAAATAGTCTGGGTAGCCATTTGATTAGATGTTCAGGAGTCTTATGGCTTGGGGGTAGAAGCTGTTTAGAAGCCTCCTGGACCTACACTTGCTGCTCCGGTACCTCTTGCCGTGTGGTAGCAGAGAGAACAGTCTATGACTAGGGTGGCTGGAGTTTTTGACCATATTTAGGGCCTTCCTCTGACCCCGCCTGGTATAGAGGTCCTGGATGGCAGGAAGCTTTGTCCCGGTGATGTACTGGGCCGTACGCACTACCCTCTGTAGTGCCTTGCGGTCGGAGGCTGAGCAGTTACCATACCAGGCAGTGATGCAACCAGCATGCTCTTGATGGTGCAGCCCCGTCGATGAGAATGGGGGAGTGCTTGGTCCTCCTTTTTTCTGTAGTCCACAATCATGTCCTTTGTCTTGATCACGTTGAGGGAGAGGTTGTTATTCTGGCACCACACGGCCAGTTCTCTGACCTCCTCCCTATAGGCTGTCTCGTCGTTCTCGGTGATCAGGCCTACCACTGTTGTTTCATCAGCTAACTTAATGATGGTGTTGGAGTCGTGCCTAACCATGCAGTCATGAGTGAACAGGGAGTACAGGAGGGGACAGAGAACGCACCCCTGAGGGGCCCCTGTGTTGAGAATCAGCGTGGCAGATGTGTTGTTACCTACCCTTACCACCTGGGGGCGGCCCGTCAGGAAGTCCAGGATCCAGTTGCAGAGGGAGGTGTTGAGTCCGAGGATCCTTAGCTTACTGATGAGCTTTGAGGGCACTATGGCATTGAACACTGAGCTGTAGTCAATGAATAGCATTCTCACATAGGTGTTCCTTTTGTCCAGGTGGGAAAAGGCAGTATTGAGTGCAATAGAGATTGCATCATCTGTGGATCAGAAGGACGGTATGCAAATTGGAGTGGGTCTAGGGTTTCTGGGATTATGTTGTTGATGTTGTCAGGATTTGGCCAGGGTTGTTCCGGTTTTTGGTCACTAGATGCCCCCATTGTGCTTTTTGACCTTTTGCTTTCCCTTGATCCCCATTATTATTTGCACCTGTGCCTCGTTTTCCCTAATTGTATTTAAACCCTTAGTTTCCCTCAAATCCTGGGATTTGTAGTGGAACCCGGTCGAGTCCAAATGGACCCCAGGAAGGTAGGGGCGGTAGCGGATTGGCCCACTCCCAAATCCATTAAGGAAGTTCAGCGTTTCCTGGGCTTCACAAACTTTTACCGCAAGTTCATCAAGAACTTCAGCTTGGTGGCAGCCCCTCTCTCAGCTTTAACCAAGGTTGGCAATGCAAGGTTTTTGTGGGGCAGAGAAGCTGAGACGGCCTTCCAAGGACTCAAGCAGCGCGTCCTCTCTGCTCCCATCCTGATACTACCGACTACGGATGAACCGTTTGTGGTGGAGGTAGACGCATCAGAGGTTGGTGTTGGAGCTGTCCTGTCTCAGAGGGGTGAAGACAAGAAGCTTCATCCGTGCGCTTTCTTCTCACACCGGCTTACCCCGGCTGAGAGGAACTACGATGTGGGGGATAGTGAACTCCTAGCGGTTAAGATGGCATTGAAGGAATGGAGACACTGGCTCGAGGGGGCTTCTCACCCGTTTCAAGTGCTTACGGACCACAAAAATCTGGAGTATATCCAGCAGGCGAAGCGGTTGAACTCTAGACAAGCTAGATGGTCTCTCTTCTTCAGTCGATTCCAGTTTATCCTCACCTATCGGCCCGGGTCGAAGAATCTCAAACCGGATGCCCTGTCCCGAGTCTACGCTCCTGCCATTCGAGATGACACGGACATGCCTGTCCTTCCTGCTGCTAAGATCGTCGCTCCGATCTCGTGGCAAGTTGAGGATACCGTGAGACGAGCTCAAGCTATCGAACCGGACCCGAAAGGAGGTCCTGCCAATCGGTTGTTTGTCCCCAAGGCAGTGAGGACTCAGGTCCTTCTGTGGGGGCACTCCTCTCGCCTCACCTGTCACCCGGGCGTAGGTCGCACCTTCGAGTTCATCCAGCGTAAGTTCTGGTGGCTTACCATAAGAGAAGACGTTGCCACTTTCGTCAATGCCTGCCCCGTGTGCTGCCAGGGCAAATCTTCTCACCTCCACCCTCAAGGACTCCTTCACCCTTTACCTGTTCCCCACAGACCCTGGTCCCATATTTCATTGGACTTTATTACTGGCATTCCTACCTCCCATGGCAATACTACTATCCTAGTCATAATCGACAGGTTTTCAAAGGCGGCCAGGTTCGTCCCTCTGACTAAGTTACCTTCTGCCAAGGAAACGGCTGAGTTGGTAATTAATCATGTGTTTCGAGTCTTCGGCATTCCTCAAGATATGGTTTCTGACAGAGGTCCCCAGTTCGCCTCAAGGTTTTGGAAGGCCTTCTGCCAACTCATGGGAGCTTCTGCCAGTCTATCTTCAGGGTACCATCCGGAGTCCAACGGCCAAACAGAGAGGATGAATCAAGAGCTGGAAACCACCCTCCGATGTATGACTCGTAACAACCCGTCCACATGGTCGTCCTTTATTGTTTGGGCCGAATACGCGCACAACACCTTGCGCTCCTCCTCCACTGGTATGTCCCCGCACAGTGTCAGTTTGGCTATGCCCCTCCATTGTTCCCGGACCAGGAGGCAGAAGTCAGAGTGCCTTCAGCCTTGAAGTTCGTCAGACGCTGTCGGCTTATGTGGAGGAAGACCCGTCTTAATCTTATGCGTTCCTCACAGAGGTACCAACAACAAGCCAACAGACGTCGCCATCCCGGGCCTACCCTGCGCCCCGGCCAGAGAGTCTGGCTCTCCACAAGAGACTTACCACTATGGGTGGAGTCTCGCAAGCTGTCCCAAAGATACATCGGTCCCTTTAAGGTTGCCAGGAGAGTTAACCCAGTTTCTTATCGCCTACACTTACCCAGATCCCTTAAGATTAATCCCACGTTTCACATTTCCTTATTAAAACCTGTTGTTTTTTCTCCCCTTGTCCCAGCAGACAGACCTCCCCCTCCGCCTCGTGTCATTGGAGGCCAGCCGGCTTATACCGTCCATCGGATACTGGATTCCTGCCGGGTGCAGCGGTCCTGGCAGTATCTGGTGGACTGGGAAGGCTACGGTCCCGAGGAGCGCTCCTGGGTTCCTGCCAAAGACATACTGGACCCTGACCTCATTCGTCAGTTCAGGGCCCTCCACCCTGAGAGAGCTGGTAGGAACGTCAGGAGCCGTTCCTAGGGGGGGGATTCTGTCAGGATTTGGCCAGGGTTGTTCCGGTTTTTGGTCACTAGATGCCCCCATTGTGCTTTTTGACCTTTTGCTTTCCCTTGATCCCCATTATTATTTGCACCTGTGCCTCGTTTTCCCTGATTGTATTTAAACCCTTAGTTTCCCTCAGTTCTTTGCTCTGTGTTTGTATGTTAGCACCCAGCCCTAGTATTCTGTGTACTCTTGTTGATCCCGGTGGACGCTCTTGTGGAATTCTGTTTTTTGTTCTTGTTTATTCATTTTTGAGTATCTTTTGAGGCTTTTTATGCTTTACCTACCACCTTGTGGATTTACCTTTTTGTCTTGGAGGATTACCTTGTGGATTACCTTGTTCTTGTGGAATTCCTTTTGAGGTTGTGGAGTTACATGTTTTCCTGAAGGACTTCACTTTTTACTTTATTAAATACACCGTCTCAAGTACTGCTGTGTCTGCCTCATCTTCTGGGTTCTGCTGACTATTCGTGGCTCAGTTAGTTAAGTGACTGTTTCTCACTCCGGAGACCCGGGTTCATAACCGGGTCCTGACAGATGTGAGCCGTGACCAGCCTTTCAAAGCACTTCATGTCTACAGGTCGGTAGTCATTTAGGCAGGTTACCTTAGTGTCCTTGGGCACAGGGACTATGGGTGTCTGCTTAAAACATGTTGGTATGACAGACTCAGACTCAGGGAGATGTTGAAAAAGTCAGTGAAGACACTTGCCAGTTGGTTAGTGCGTGCACGTCCTGGTAATCGATCTGGCCCTGCAGCCTTGTAAATATTGACCTGTTTAGAGGTCTTACTCACATCGGCTGCAGAGAGCGTGGTCACACAATCTTTCGGAACAACTGGTGCCCACATTCATGTTTCAGTGTTATTTGCATCTAAGCGAGCATAGAAGCATATAAGTAGTTTAGCTTGTCTTGTAGGCTCGTGTCACTGGGCAGCTCTTGGCTGTGCTTCCCTTTGTAGTCTGTAATAGTTTGCAAGCCCTGCCACATCCGACGAGCATCAGAGGCGGTGTAGTACGATTTGATCTTAGTCCTGTATTGACACTTTGCCTGTTTGATGGTTCAGCGGTGGGCATAGCGGGATTTTTCATAAGCTTCCGGGTGAGAGTCCCACTCCTTGAAAGCTGGAGCTCTTGCCTTTAGCTCAGTGTGGATATTGCCTGTAATCCATGGCTTCTGATTGGGGTATGTACGTACGGTCACTGTGGGGACGACGTCTACCTATCATAGTACCACCATACTAGATCTACCTATCATAGTACCACCATACTAGATCTACCTATCATTGTGGAAAGGGGAACACACTGGATTTTTTTCTTCTCTCTCTTTCACACACACACACACACACACACACACACACACACACACACACACACACACACACACACACACACACACACACACACACACACGCACAGGTTTTTCAGTAGGTTGTCAAACTGGTGTTGTATCAAGAGCAGGACATTCCGAAAGACCTTCACTGTAACAGTGTTTTACCTGCTCTGTCAGGTTCAAGATCAGATCTACTGAGCTTCGGTGACTCAACACTTTAAAAGGACTGAAGTCACTGTCTCTTACAGAAGAAGTGACGGTGATTCCTTTACAAAATGGCTTCTGGTTCGTCTGTCCGAGAGGATTTCTCCTGTCCTTTGTGCTTTTATCATCTACAATGATACTGTAATCATGTGGCCCCAGCTTCTGTAAAACATGTCTGCAGGAATACTCAAATCTCATTGGTTATTAGGTTATCCCTGAACAGGTAGGTGATCCATCTCATTGGTTATTAGGTTACAAATCAAATCTAATCTAATTTTATTTGTCACATACACATGGTTAGCAGATGTTAATGCGAGTGTAGCGAAAATGCTTGTGCTTCTAGTTCCGACAATGCAGTAATAACCAACAAGTAATCTAACCTAACAATTCCAAAACTACTGTCTTAAGTGTAAAGGAATGAATTAGAATATGTACATAAAAATATATGAATGAGTGATGGCCCGAACGGCATAGGCAAGATGCAGTAGATGGTATCGAGTACAGTATATACATATGAGATGAGTAATGTAGGGTATGAAAACATTATATAAAATTGCATTATTTAAAGTGGCTAGTGATACATTTATTACATCAATTTTTACCATTATTAAACTTTGAGTCAGTATGTTGGCAGCAGCCACTCAATGTTAGTGGTGTAGGTGTCCTGGAGGGCAGGTAGTTTGCCCCCTGGTGATACGTTGTGCAGACCTCACTACCCTCTGGAGAGCCTTACGCTTGTGGGCGGAGCAGTTGCCGTACCAGGCGGTGATACAGCCCGACAGGATGCTCTCGATTGTGCATCTGTAGAAGTTTGTGAGTGCTTTTGGTGACAAGCCGAATTTCTTCAGCCTCCTGAGGTTGAGGTTGATACGATGTGTGTGTGTGTGCGAAAAATATCTAGTGTGAAAAGATCTGATGTGATTGGTGAAAAAGATCAGAATTGGGCTGCACGTGTAAACACAGCCCTAGAGACATCATAAAGCTAATCCTGTCGAGACACTGTGTGTTGTTATTTATTTGTTATTTTACCCCCCTCCCCCCTTATTTCTCCCCATCCGAAACATGGCATCGCCAAACCGCGCTTCTTCACACACTCCCCGCCCCTACGCTGCACCCACTACACATGAGGGTACATGCCGCGCCCACTAGAATGACATCACTACAAGCATTACATCACGACACGAATTACATCACTACAGGCACACTAGCGAGTACACACGCTACAGATGTCGGATCTTTATTTGACCTTGTTCGTCGCAGGAGGAAAATAATCCTGCAGCAGGAAGATTTGAATATCTGAAGAAATATTTATAATGGCCACCAGGGGGTAGCAGGAAGCGGTGTTCGTAGGCCAGGTGCAGAGTTACAGCATGTCTCTTGTGAATTCAGATGTGGATTGTTATAAATTGACATATTTGTAAGGGGTAGATGTATTTTTTGTTTGGAAAAATCAGTTTCTTTAGATAAATTGTTTTATTATATGTAGAAATAGGCAAGTAATAGGCAGAATAAATGATTGGTTACCTCAGTGCCTGTGTGGTCCAGCCGCTGACCCCAGCACACATGATTGGTTACCTCAGTGCCGGTGTAATCCAGCCACTGACCCCAACACACATATGATTGGTTACCTCAGTGCCTGTGTAATCCAGCCACTGACCCCAGCACACATATGATTGGCTACCTCAGTGCCTGTGTAATCCAGCCTCTGACCCGGGCACACATATGATTGGTTACCTCAGTGCCTGTGTAATCCAGCCGCTGACCCGGGCACACATATGCTTTAGTCGGCATGGGTTGGAATCTGGCCCACTGCCCTGGGTTCCGCGTGGTTACAGGGTTAATTCCACGTGGTTACCGGGTTAATTCCACGTGGTTACAGGGTTAATTCCCCATGGTTACAGGGTTAATTCCACGTGGTTACAGGGTTAATTCCACATGGTTACAGGGTTAATTACACGTGGTTACAGGGTTAATTCCACGTGGTTACAGGGTTAATTCCACGTGGTTACAGGGTTAATTCCACGTGGTTACAGCGTTAATTCCACGTGGTTACAGGCTTAATTCCACATGGTTACAGGGTTAATTCCACATGGTTACAGGGTTAATTCCACGTGGTTACAGGGTTAATTCCACGTGGTTACAGGGTTAATTCCACATGGTTACAGGGTTAATTCCACATGGTTACAGGGTTAATTCCACGCGGTTACAGGGTTAATTCCACGTGGTTACAGGGTTAATTCCACATGGTTACAGGGTTAATTCCACATGGTTACAGGGTTAATTCCACGCGGTTACAGGGTTAATTCCACGTGGTTACAGGGTTAATTCCACGTGGTTACAGGGTTAATTCCACATGGTTACAGGGTTAATTCCACGCGGTTACAGGGTTAATTCCACGTGGTTACAGGGTTAATTCCACGTGGTTACAGGGTTAATTCCACGTGGTTACAGGGTTAATTCCACGTGGTTACAGGGTTAAATCTCCATGTGGTTACAGGGTTAATTCCATGTGGTTACAGGGTTAATTCCACGTGTTACAGGGTTAATTCTCCATGGTTACAGGGTTAATTCTCCATGGTTACAGGGTGCGTAATCCTGGGGAAGATGGCGCTTTCGAGTGCCAGGAAGGGGGAGCAGGAGCAGGCCTGACAGTAATGTCATCTTATTTCCGGCAACCAATGTCTATGACACAAACACATTTTGGGATGCAGCTATGGTTGTACTAGTTAACTCATGGCTTACAAATTCCGACCGCATTCACTTCAAGTCATTCGTCACTGCCATGTATATCCCTCCCCAAAGCCAACACCACAACGTCTCTCAAGGAACTACACTGGACTTTGTGAAAATTGGAAATTGCGTATTCTGAGGCCGCATTTATTGTAGCTGGGGAATTTAATAATGGAAATCTTCTACCGATATTCTATCAACACATCTGCTGTGCTACACACATAAAATGGAACCCTGGATAATTGCTACTCTCCCTTCCGGGATGGCTACAAGGCCCTCCCCCCGCCCTCCCTTCTGCAAATCAGATCACGCCTCCATTTTGCCCCTCGAAGCACCCGTGGAAATGAAGGTCACATATGTAACCACGGTTATGTGAGCTATTTGGATCATTCCAATATATTGGTATACCCGTACCAGATTTAGTTGGTGCTAGAGGGACCTGGCCAGCCAGCGGCGAAGTCCCAGTGCTGGACCAAGACGCAGGGGCCGTCAATGTGGAAGGAGGGTCCCGGCACAGTCCTCGGAAGGGTAGGCGACACCCAGGACCACTGAACCAACTACAGAGGGAGGTGCTACATTTACCCGATAGTACATAGCAAAGGTGCAAGAGGAAGCCCAGCTGGCCAAGGCACAGATATCAGCAAACTCCTCTCAGTAGAGCCCAGGACTCAGCCACCACAGATTCCAGCACTGGCCTGCCAGCCAGGCGGTATGCTGTCGTAACCATTTCCACCAGTGAGAGAGCCTCTGCTTTGATAGCCCAGCCCCCAGGACTCTCTCTCACAATAGCAGACAAAGAGCTGGTCTGTTCTCACTATCCGCTCCACATAGGCAACCAGTGCCCTCACAGGCACAGCATGCCAGAGGGAGGCCCAGACTCCCTCGTGGGGGGGGGGAGGGGGGGGGTCGTAAACAGACAGAATAAATGGGATGTTCACATTTTAATTTTTTTATTTTACCTTTATTTTACTAGGCAAGTCAGTTAAGAACAAATTCTTATTTACAATGACGGCTGAGGAACAGTGGGTAAACTGCCTGTTCAGGGGCAGAACGACAGATTTGTACCTTGTCAGCTCGGGGATTCGAACTTGCAACCTTCATCAGCACTCAGAACTGAACAGAAGAGCATGGAGCTCACCCACCCTTTTCATGGAACTAATCGCTACCAAGAAAGCCACCTTCGTAGAGAGGTGTTTCAGGGACACAGACGCCAACGGTTCGAAAAGGCGGCTTTGCTAAAGCTGCCAAGACCACATCCAGATCCCAGCTCTCCATTGAGTGGGTCCTAGCTGGACGCAGGCGACGAACCCACTTCATAAACCTGGAGACCAAGGGATGGCACCCCACTGGTCTGTCCATCCACCCCACATGGCAGGCAGATATAGCGGCCAAATACCCTCTCAGTGTAGAGGCTGCCAAGCCCTCATCCAGATTCCAGCTCTCCATTGAGTGGGTCCTAGCTGGACGCAGGCGACGAACCCACTTCATAAACCTGGAGACCAAGGGATGGCGCCCCACTGGTCTGTCTATCCACCCCACATGGCAGGCAGATATAGCGGCCAAATACCCTCTCAGTGTAGAGGCTGCCAAGCCCTCATCCAAGCGAGACGGCAGGTATTGGAGGACATACTGAACCCCACATGACTCGGTCACAACCTCAGTACCAGTGCACCAAGAGCAGAACAACCGCCAGCGCAACTGGTATGCCGCGGTTGTACCCTGCATTCTGCATGGTGTTCATTAGTGGTGTGGGGGCTGTGCTTTGGCAAAGTGGGTGGGGTTATATCCTTCCTGTTTGGCCCTGTCCGGGGGTGTCCTCGGATGGGGCCGCAGTGTCTCCTGACCCCTCCTGTCTCAGCCTCCAGTATTTATGCTGAAGTAGTTTATGTGTCGAGGGGCTGGGTAGTCTTGTGGTTAGAGCGTTGGACTAGTAACCGAAATGTTGCAAGTTTGAATCCCCGAGCTGACAAGGTACAAATCTGTCATTCTGCCCCTGAATAGGCAGTTAACCCACTGTTCTTAGGCTGTCATTGAAAATAAGAATTTGTTCTTAAGTTCTTAACTGACTTGCCTGGTAAAATAAATTTAAAAAATACACTTCTCATGTCCTGTGTGAATCTAAGTGTGCGTTCTCTAATTCTCTCTTTCTTTATCTCTGTCATTTATGAACATTTGAACATCTTAGCCATGTCCTGTTATATTCTCCACCCGGCACAGCCAGAAGAGAACTGGCCACCCCACATATGCTCTCTCTAATTCTCTCTTTCTTTCTCTCTCTCGGAGGACCTGAGCCCTAGGACCATGCCCCAGGACTACCTGACATGATGACTCCTTGCTGTCCCCAGTCCACCTGACCGTGCTGCTGCTCCAGTTTCAACTGTTCTGCCTTATTATTATTCGACCATGCTGGTCATTTATGAACATTTGAACATCTTGGCCATGTTCTGTTATAATCTCCACCCGGCACAGCCAGAAGAGGACTGGCCACCCCACATAGCCTGGTTCCTCTCTAGGTTTCTTCCTAGGTTTTGGCCTTTTTAGGGAGTTTTTCTACAGTGTAGAAGCCACTGTGCTTCTACACCTGCATTGCTTGCTGTTTGGGGTTTTAGGCTGGGTTTCTGTACAGCACTTTGAGATATCAGCTGATGTACGAAGGGGCTATATAAATAAATTTGATTTAACACTAACAGGGATGAAATACAAATTTGTGCACAAAATTTGAGACGTAAGCTTTTCTTGCTTATGGAACATTTCTGGGATATTTTATTTCAAACTCATGAAACATGGAACCAACAGTTTTAAATTGCGTTTATATTTTTGTTCAGTGTAGTTACCATAGCAACAAAATACAGACATACTTAGTTTGAACATTATAGTTGCATAGGCCTACATGGAGCATTTGCCAAAAAATGGCACATTAATTAACGGTCATGTAATAGGCTACATACATACAGTACACTACTTGTGTGGTTCAGTAAAATGCGTTATCTGTGATTACAGACAGTGTTACTAAAGTGGCATAAACACTCACAATGCCGTTATTAGAAGATAGGGTGGTAATCTAATACAGGACTAGTAAAGGCCCAGTACTTTTGTGAATTATTTTAATTTTATTAATAACATATTTTTTTAATTTCAGATAAAAAAATACAATAAATTCAGACTTCACTCTCAGCACCCCCTACTACCCGCAGTTATGTTACTCTATATAACTCAGTAATGATCACTGAATATTCTACATAACACTACAGGGCTTTTAAAATAGGAACAACACCAGGCAGTCGCGGTTCACGGTGTTCACGGTGTAAAATGAAAATAAAAACATTTCAGCAGAGTTGAAGACGAGAAGCACAGTAGAATAAAAGCGACGTTAGAATAAGCGTTTTGTCCCTCAGTCTGCCAGTGAACAAGTCGTTTTCAAAGTCACATGATTGAAGCTGGACGAGTAAACGGAGAGTTGTGACCGCAGAGCTTCACTCTCAGCGTTGCTCAAAAAAAAAACCCTCTGATAAACTCACACACGAACAAAGCTATTCTCCTCCCGGAAAAAAACAGACTTTTCTCTCTCTTTTTGTTGCGGGGGTGGATTTTAATGAATGATAAAAAAACATTTATTGAGAATTTTGGTTGCAATACCATTGAAGTACAAGCCAGGTGAGTTTCTGTTGTTGTTTTTTGATAGCAAGAAGAAAGGCTACAGGCCAGGGCACCATTCGAGTCAGCTTTTAACGTTCGTCGCAATTTATGAATGGCTTTTTTTTGGATCATGTAATTTTGGTTTAGAGTTTTATCATCTACTTTTAATTCCACAAAATAAATTGGCTTTGAGTATCTTCTAACCATTACATTTCAGCAGCTGCTTCTTTTTTTAAATGTAAAATGTAGTCTTATGTCGGGTGTCGTTTTGTTTTACAGTCGCCTTATTAAAAACAAATGCATTCAGTTGTAACAACAATGTAACGTGTGTTTACGAACTGCGCTGTGATTACCGGGGGGGTTGGGGAGAAACCGATTACATGTAATCTGATTACAAAGAACAGCCTGTATTCTGTTGCGTTACCAGCTAAATCATTGTAATCAGATTTCTAATACTCTTTTTGTTGAAAAAAAAAATAGATAGTTACTCGTTGGATGACTTTTCAATTCACAAAGGATGTTTGCTGGAAGATTTTATATATATATACAAGCAATGTAGGTGTAGAATAATATATATATTATTATGACACCTTAATTTTTCTGATTAATGACATTCAATTCGGCATTGAAAATAAGAGGCATGTTTTAAGTTTGTTCCACCTGAGCGAATGTAACCTATGACCTCAAGACTACTATGATGACACACCAAATGCGTTTGATGGATCCTTTTTGTCTTCTTCTAATGTGTCTTGTTTGAATTTGTTCGTAACTGACTTACCTAGTTAAATAAAGGTAATAAACACAAACTATAAATGTATTTACACACAAAACAAACATGTGATATGACAGAAAAGGAAAAGAAAGTTAATTAACTATTTTCTAAATGTAGTAAAACAAATGAAAGGACACCGCCTCTGTTTTTTTTCAGGGGCCCCAAACCGGGACCGGTCTGGACCACCCGTATGGGGTGTAACACAGCCCAGGGGCCTGTAGCGAGGTAGTTTCACCGGTGGCAGTGACCCGCAGGGATGTTACGGAAGAGCAGTGACACTGGAGGAAGGAGAGAAGGAGGAGGAGGAGAGAGAAATACTAAACAGAACAAACAGCATCGCTCCAGCTCCACCCAGGGCCTGTCCCGCTTCTCCAACCCCAACACAGAGTCACCGTCGGCTGGGTCGACAAAGACCTGGGACATGAGCTCCAGGCCTCCTCTGGGGAGTGTAGGGCCGGGGTTGACCGTGGCAGGAGCGCCTGGGGCGGATCCCGACTATGTCATGCAGCTGTTGAACGACGTGCGGAGGTTTGCAGACGTGCTGCTCCGCCTTAAAGAAACCTGCCACTCGAAAGGTGAGTCAGTGCCAAAATGGCCCCCTACTTAGTGCACAACTTTGAACCAAACCTATAGGAAGACCAGAAAAGAAGTTATAGACCTCAGTACTAGTACTTAGTGTGTGGCAGGTTTGATTGGTTGGTTGGTTGTCATGGTTTTTAGGCTAACTACAGTAGCATACCTCGTGCCAAGGTTTCACAGTCATGTTTGTGTTTTCTGTCAGTCTGTATAACAAAAGTTATAACAAAAAAAAACTTGTTCCAGCCAGGCTAGCTAACCAGTTGAGTGTCAGCTCTTGGGAGAGGGTTGACAACCTCGGTGCTGGCACAACGTCAGCTTAGCGCTCCCATCTATCCCCCTTGTCCTGTCCGCTGGGTCAGTGATTCCACAGAATCATGTCCAAAACGTCACATCGCGATAAATATATACATTTTGCGCGATAATGATAAATACAACAATAAATTAGTTACTTGTCATTAGTGCAGGGCTCCAGACAAGCTATTTCATCTAATATCCAGGGAATGATTGATTGATATTTTGATGTTATTATTTATTATATTTTGATGTTCAACCTGTCATTCAGAATGATAAGATTTAATTTGCCAACTTCTTTATATATTATATAAATATATTATTATATTATTATTATTATTATTATTATTATTACTATATTATTCACCACCTGAGGAAGGAGGAACTACAAAACAGGGCTCCCGAGTGGTTCAGCGGTCTAAGGCACTGCATCTCAGTGCTAGAGGAGTCACTACAGACCCTGGTTCAGAGGTCTAAGGCATCTCAGTGCTAGAGGAGTCACTACAGACCCTGGTTCAGAGGTCTAAGGCATCTCAGTGCTAGAGGCGTCACTACAGACCCTGGTTCAGAGGTCTAAGGCATCTCAGTGCTAGAGGCGTCACTACAGACCCTGGTTCAGAGGTCTAAAGCATCTCAGTGCTAGAGGCGTCACTACAGACCCTGGTTCAGAGGTCTAAGGCATCTCAGTGCTAGAGGCGTCACTACAGACCCTGGTTCAGAGGTCTAAGGCATCTCAGTGCTAGAGGCGTCACTACAGACCCTGGTTCAGAGGTCTAAGGCATCTCAGTGCTAGAGGCGTCACTACAGACCCTGGTTCAGAGGTCTAAGGCATCTCAGTGCTAAGGGCGTCACTACAGACCCTGGTTCAGCGGTTTAAGACACTGCATCTCAGTGCTAAGGGCGTCACTACAGACCCTGGTTCAGCGGTTTAAGACACTGCATCTCAGTGCTAAGGGCGTCACTACAGACCCTGGTTCAGCGGTCTAAGACACTGCATCTCAGTGCTAGAGGCGTCACTACAGACCCTGGTTCAGCGGTCTAAGACATCTCAGTGCTAGAGGTGTCACTACAGACCCTGGTTCAGCGGTCTAAGGCACTGCATCTCAGTGCAAGAGGAGTCACTACAGACCCTGGTTCAGCGGTCTAAGACACTGCATCTCAGTGCTAAGGGCGTCACTACAGACCCTGGTTCAGAGATCTAAAGCATCTCAGTGCTAGAGGCGTCACTACAGCCCCTGGTTCAGAGGTCTAAGGCACTGCATCTCAGTGCTAAGGGCGTCACTACAGATCCTGGTTCAGCGGTCTAAGGCACTGCATCTCAGTGCTAAGGGCGTCACTACAGCCCCTGGTTCAGAGGTCTAAGACATCTCAGTGCTAGAGGCGTCACTACAGACCCTGGTTCAGCGGTCTAAGGCACTGCATCTCAGTGCAAGAGGAGTCACTACAGCCCCTGGTTCAGAGGTCTAAGGCACTGCATCTCAGTGCTGAAGGCGTCACTACAGCCCCTGGTTCAGAGGTCTAAGGCACTGCATCTCAGTGCTAGAGGCGTCACTACAGACCCTGGTTCAGCTGTCTAAGGCACTGCATCTCATTGCTAGAGGCGTCACTACAGACCCTGGTTCAGCGGTCTAAGGCACTGCATCTCAGTGCTAGAGGCGTCACTACAGACCCTGGTTCAGCGGTCTAAGGCACTGCATCTCAGTGCTAGAGGCGTCACTACAGACCCTGGTTCAGCGGTCTAAGGCACTGCATCTCAGTGCTAGAGGCTTCACTACAGACCCTGGTTTGATTTCAGGCTGTATTACAACTGGCTGTGATTGGGAGTCCCATAGGGCGGTGCACAATTGGCCCAGCATCGTCTGGGTTAGGGTTTGGCCGGTGTAGGCCGTCATTGTAAATAAGAATTTGTTCTTAACTGACTGATGTCAGAAATGCTAAATTTTAGTCTCATCTGACCAGAGTACCTTCTGTATGTTTGGTGAGTCCCCCACATTCCTTTTGGTAAACGCCAAACGTGTTTGCTTATTGTTTTCTTTAAGCAATGGCTTTATCTGACCACTCTTCTGTAAAGCCCAGCTCTGTGGAGTGCACGGCTTAAAGTGATCCTATGGACAGATACTCCAATCTCCACTGGGGAGCTCTGCAGCACCTTTAGAGTTATCTTTGGTCTCTTTATTGCCTCTCTGATTAATGCCCTCCTTGTCCGGTCTGTGAGTTTTGATGGGCGGCCCTCTCTTGGCATGTTTGTTGTGGTGCCATATTCTTTCTATTTTTTAATAATGGATTTAATGGTGCTCCGAGAGATGTTCAAAGTTTCTAATATTTTTAAAATAATAAAACCCTGATCTGTACTTCTCCACAACTTTGTCCCTGACCTGTTTGAAGAGCGCCTTGGTCTTCATAGTGATGCTTGCTTGGTGGTGCCCCTTGCTTACTGGTGTTGTTGACTCTGGGGCCTTTCAGAACAGATTAAACTATTTTGGACTATTTTGTGTATGTCCATTGAAATCCATATAAAATCCTTTCTCCGTAATTAATATTACCTGATTGAGCTAATCATGTAAATGTAATTAACTAGAGTCGTTGCACCACAAAATAATATTTATAGAGCTGTTATCTTCCGAATAAACTCTTAAAGACCTGGTAATATTTTACATCAATAGCAGTCAATATTAATCGTCACCTTAATTCAGTCTCATCTGAAAGTTGTAAATTCTTGATCTTCACGAACCCTGGCTAACAAGTTGAATCAGCAAT